>NC_061527.1:5572500-5807500 GCF_022379125.1 Scophthalmus maximus
GAGCTTTCTCCAGCAGACAACAGACACCACCGTTTAAGAGGCCGCGCTTTTAACGGCCTATCGCGGCAGCGCTGCGGTCTCGCTCCACTCTCGAGGGGGAATTGCCTGGAAAAGTCTAATTTCCGTTCACGAGGATAAGGGTCGAGCCGACACGATCCGATGATTTTGTGTTCGTTGCAGCCTGGGTTGTACTTCAGCATTAAAGATAAAGGGTTGAAAGCAGTCTGTGTATATATATATATATATATATATATATATATATATATATATATATATATATACACGTGTGTGTGTGTGTGTGTTTGCGTGTGGCAGCATGATTATTGTTCGGTGAAGGGACAAGAAGAGGTCAGATGGATTTGTGTACGTGTGTACGTGTGTACGTGTGTACGTGTGTGTGTTTGTGTGTGTGTGTGTGTGTGTGTAAGAGAGAGAAAGCAACTGTGTGAAGGTTTTTCAGTCATTGTTACCTCGACCTTGGTTCCCCCCAAGGCTGCATGGAAAGCTCTTGATCATATTTGTGTATCGCGTGTGTGTGTGTGTGTGTGGGTGTGTGTGTGTGTGTGTGTGTGTGTGTGTTAGGAGAGAAGAGCAAGACAGTGGAGCTGGAGGACGTGAAGTTTCATCAGTGTGTCCGCCTGTCTCGCTTCGAGAACGACCGCACCATCTCTTTCATCCCACCCGACGGCGAGAGCGAGCTCATGTCCTACCGCCTCAACACGACAGTGAGTAGGACGCACGTCACCTGATCTTCCTGTTGAACACACGCGTTACACTCAAACCAGAAGAAGAGAAGAACACTGTCTCTCAGTGAGTCTCAAACGCGTCACGTCATATTTTTATCCTACATGTATATTTACACATTAACAGCAGAAACAGTGATGCTGAGGAGAGATGGACTTACAGAGGTGATGGCTACTGACCAGTTTTAAAATATGTTTGTAGTATTTTGGTTTACATGTTGTCATGAATAAAACAACGGTTACTATGGTAACACAACTCAAAATCCGTGATAACGCTGCTCCATAACCGCTGGATGTATAAATAAGCTGCTGTTTGCCAACAAGTTCAGCATATTAACGTAAAAGGTGAGACTATAAAAAAGTTATTGCTGGGGGTTTTTTTCTTTTCAAACTCCTAACCTTCCTCTCTCAAATATCTCAAAACTTTATCAAATATTGATTTGTATTTGCATGAGAAATCTGATATAACTAGTTGCTTATTGTAGTCGTAGTTGGGTAGTAACTGAGGTCACTGTTGATGTGTTGATAACACATGTAGTATTAGTTGTGGTTGTAGCTGTGACCTTTGAAGGAGTAATGCACTCACAAAACATTAAGGCCTAATTTTTAAGATTCATGTGTGTCAAATTTCATATGAAATTCACACAGATTTATCCTAAACAAAGAAACAGACAAACATAAGGTGATGCATCGTTTTCAGTCAATCATAAATGCAACAAGAAACACTGACATTTATGTAATTGTTCAAATGAATCCAATGTGTTTCTTTTAAATAAAAATAACCAGATTTATATATTCATAATCAGTAAATCCAATTTGTATCAAATTCTTAAAAAACAGGTTAATGTAGTCAATATTTATGAAGTTTAAAATCACATAAATTGTACTAGTTTGTTTATGTTAATTTTGTCCTTTTTTAAATGTGCAATTGAGATACATAACTCTTAAATTAGATTAGTTTTGTGAGTGTAGTATTAATGATGATGGTTTTAGTAAGTAATGACAGTGGGGGCAATAGCTGTGGTCGTCCTGATGCCTGTGGCTGTGGGAATAATCAGTGATGTGGTAAATGTCCTTGTGTCCCTTATACACACTGTATCCTCCACTGTGTCCCTCTGGAGGTGTGTTTGTAGCTCTACGCTCAGCCTCTGACCTTGTCCTCTGTGTGTGTGTGTGTGTGTGTGTGTGTGTGTGTGTGTGTGTGTGTGACAGGTGAAGCCTCTCATATGGATCGAGAGCGTGATTGAGAAGTTCTCTCACAGCCGTGTGGAGATCAAGGTGAAGGTAATGATGGGCGACACACCAACATCCCCACACACATGTGCAGTACAGACCACTGTGCCCCTTCTCTCCCTCCTTCACTGTAGCGTCGTTGGTATTTCAGACACATGCGTCTCGGGCGGATTACAGCTCACCATCTGTCTGACGCGGTGACAGCCGCACGGGCTCAAAATAACAAGCTGCCGTTCGCATAATCACGACGACCTTCTTGATTTGATTTCGGATGTGTGTGCTCTTCCCTGCCGTAAAAGGTTCCCCGGTGACATTTGAACTCTGCCCCCCCCCCCCCCGCAGGCTCGGAGCAACTTCAAGTGTCGGTCCACTGCCAACAACGTGGCCATCATGGTGCCAGTGCCCAGCGACGCCGACTCACCCAAGTTCAAGACCAGCACAGGCAGCGCCAAGTGGGTGCCCGAGAAGAGCGCGGTGCAGTGGAACATCAAGTCGTTCCCGGTGAGTACGGCACACGAGCAGAAGTTTATAACATAAAATACATGGAAGTAAGTAGATGTTGATGCTGCAGAAGAGCAGCAAAATAAACACACACACACACACACACACACACACACACACACACACACACACACACACACACACACACACACACACACAGTCCCTGCTGTCCCTTTAATTCACTTTAGGTTGCTTTTATCTGTCATGTTGGGATACTGATATCATTCCTACCATATAACCGTACATTATTTTCCAATCCATATCAGCTTCAGGTCGTGTCTACTCTCCCACAGGATGCATAGATACATTACATGCATAAAGGCATTTTTAAACTATGCATGACATCATTTTCTGGCTTCCTCATGATGTCACTTGTCATATATTTTTTTTTATGATAATTTTCTGAGCAATATAAGCTTTACATTGTTTTTCTAGCCCTGATATTTGCGCAGATATCTTGTTTTTCTGGACATATTTCTTCTTGAACTTGACCTTAGACCAATCGACTCCAAACTCACATTTCATTTTTTTCTCTATATCTGTTGCTGTTCCTTTCACAGTTTCGGTGCCAGTCTCCGCCAAAATATAACTTCTTCAAAAAGATTAAGGGGCAATAACTTTCCAAAAAAAACCCATTAATTCCTTTTAGGTTCCTCTTATCTTTCCATGTCGGGATATGTCCTCGGTAATTCATTACACCCTCAAGGAGGGTTAAAAATTTGCCACTACTGTTGACTTACTGCTTGTCCAGCTCGTGCGTGACTCTGCAGAACATTTTCCTGCGTCAGTGTTAAACGCTACGAAATCATGAATTCTCGCGGGAAAATCACAGTTATCTCGCCGCAGCTTTTTGACGGACTTTCGAGGGAAACAAACATCAAGGCGCTGGTTTGCTGCGATAAGGGAGTAATAAACACACTAATCCATCAGCTCCGTGCAGTTGTTAACAATTTTGTTCTACAAACATCACTCCTCCTTAACAGGGAACGTGGATGAAGCTTTTTAGAAATTAGTCCATTTACCATCAGCTTTCTTATAAGCCTGAATATATCTACCTTTTACAGATTTCTCAATTAGTGTGTGTGTGTGTGTGTGTGTGTGTGTGTGTGTGTGTGTGTGTGCGTGTGCGGGCACATTATGCAAAAAGACGAGATTTTCTTATCAGCCGTGGACAAGGAAAGGAAAGATAAGGTTTTCCACCGCAACTCCATAATGTAAAGTAAACTGTTTTTAAACTGTGTTTAAACTTAAATTAGAGGGTTTTTGTATGAAAGTTAATGGGTTTTTCAGTTCATTTAAGTGTCTTAAAAACCTGTTTTCTCAATGGGCTTCTTGTTATGACAGATCTACATGAACACACAATGTTGAGTCATATCCAAGGAGATTGTTTTTGTATTTGTGTTTTTGTCCGAGCTCTTCTCCCTGGTATCATCCGGGACTCATTCGGGAAATTCATGTGCTTCAAAAGTCGAAAATGGTGACTGATTTTAAGCAAGTAAAACCAAAGTACAATGGTTTGCACGACTGCCGGCACAAAGAATGATTAACCTGTTTTATGCTTTTATAGCCTGGATATGCTTGAAATCCCAGAAACGGTTGTCTGGTTCACCTTGATGGCGACAAGGGAGTCATCTCACGTTGCCGTGAACATAAAGTCTATTTTGATTGTGGACAAAACAACCCCCCCCCCCCCCCCCCCCCCCCGTTTTAATTGGAGTCGGACAACTGGGAACAGAATTCATCAGACAAATAAAACTGTCTTATCTGACCAGAGGCAGAAACAACTTTGTCCCTTTTCTCTTTCCTGTGTGTGTGTGTGTGTGTGTGTGTGTGTGTGTAGGGTGGTAAAGAGTATATCATGCGGGCACACTTTGGGCTACCCAGCGTGGAGAGCGAGGAGCTGGAGGGGAAGAGGCCGATCACAGTCAACTTCGAGATCCCTTACTTCACTGTTTCTGGAATTCAGGTTGGACCCTTTTGTTTGCGCCCTTTCACTCAATCCGACTTCCTTGTTATGACAACGCACTGCTTCACATTCACTCATGGCTTCAGTGAGGAGACTTGAAATGGGACGTTACTAATACGAGACTAGATAGGTGACTTATTAAAGTCTTCTCACAATCCAGGAAATTCCTCTTGTCTAAAATCAGCTCTCACACTTATTTTTTGGTTACAGCTCACTCTCGACTGCGGTAGAGTGTAAAACGTATTATAAAGCAGAAAATAGAATACGAAGTTCACTGTACGCATATGATTTTATAGCTAATCTTCAGGGTAAGAAAACCTGCTTCAGTTTAACCATTTTTACCGCTGCCCTGTGAAAACCTACAAATCTACAAATCAAAAATTGATTTTCAACACTATGAAATTCACTTTTACTTATAATCTAATGAGCTTTCAAACTGTTTATTTACCTTGAAAGATAAGTAGAAGAAAAATGAATCCATCAGTTTATCTGAAAAATTCAAAGTCACTCAATGCGGAGATGCATCGTTGATAATTGAGCTGCTAGGAACACACTGAAACACAGGTTGTAAATGCAGCACAGTCGGTGCCAGTGTGTGTTTGTGTGTCGGTGACTGGAATAACAAGTGTGTATTTAACCTGTGTTTCCTCCCCAGGTACGATACCTAAAGATCATAGAGAAGAGCGGTTACCATGCGTTACCATGGGTGCGCTACATTACACAAAGTGGAGGTGAGACAACAACACAGTGAAATAGACTCACACTCCACACACTCATAAAAACACACTTTCAATTGGGACTGAATTATAAGTGTAATGCTGTAATCTTGTATTTTCTCTCCCAATTAGTGATATGTGGAACTAATTGGGATTTATGTTTATACACGGTAACAGTGTAGGTTTTATGAACTACATTTTTCCGAGTTCCGAATTCACGTTCCCTTAAAAGCAGGATGGTTTTTCGATCCAGTCGGAGGTTACCCTCAGGGCAGAAGTCATGTTTTTCTCGAGAGAGCAGCGTCAGAATCAGTCTTTTCTTCATCACTATTCAGCGTGTGCCCCAGAAATGAACCCAGTTGCGCAGCAGCCATCATATCCATTACCTGGCTCTACTATCACCGTGAGCCATGGCCTCTGGGGCACGGAGTGACACCGCGTGAGGATGCCAGGGAGAGAAACTTCTGTCGGGGCGTCTGGCTCTTGGCATGGAACTCTTTGTTCCAGACCGCGTTGTGTAAAGTCTAAGAATTTGTTTGATCGAGCACCTCACCTGGGATCTTGGGATTCAGTGGGAATGAATCCATCTGCATCACATTTGTCTCAACTCAAGGACCAAAAAACGTCCCAGTGTTTGGGACTAAAGGTGTCCCTAACTTGAATGATTGTGAATGAACCTTTAAAGAATATTGAAATGTATGACCTTAAACAAATGCTAGTTTTATTTTGGACAGACTGCACATCACTGCCACATTAAATATACATTTTATTGATGACACTGCAGCAAAATGCTCCTTACTAGCTCACTTGTTTCAATGCGGGGAGGGGGGTGGAAATGGTATGGAGATGGACGCCCGATGCCTCCACTGAACCACTGCCAGAAATCTGTAAGTTTCACACCTTCTCTAAACCCCACGAATGATCCCTGGCCCAGTTGCATCGATCACACCCATTACTCTGCGTTCTTTGTCGGGCACGATTCAGGAGCCGCAGAGGTTGAATGATGCCGCCAAGTGCCAGGGGTTCCCCGGATGGCACTCAGCAAATGCCAAGGTTACCGTCGCCGTGACATCAGCAAGGAAGCAAAAGAGAGAGAGAGAGAGAGAGAGATTGAAGAGTGACAAAAAGATGAGAGAATGAAGAGTGATGAAGTTAGGGCGTGTGCAGACGAGGCTATCACCTTTCTCGTATTGTTACCATCGGCAACGCGGGGACAGGGAGGGAAGGGGGAGAGAAGACGGCGGACGATCACATTTCACTCAGCGCCACACAATGACACACTCACTCTGATTAAACAATCAGACGCTGCGTAGACTGATGGTGCTGACTTATTAATGAGCGGCGAACCGGAATTTAGCAGGTCATACTGTACGGCATTGAGCGACGACTTCCCTGACACGCACTGTCGCCGGTCAGAATATGATCAAGGCGACATCACACTCCAGGTGGTGTACTGATATTAGCTGTCATACGGTATGTGCTCAAATGAACACGCAGAGCCCTGCAAGTCAAGCATGGATGTAGTAGCAGTACTAGTAGTAGTAAGGCATCTTCAAAGGATTATTTTCACTACATGGGGCAAATGTGAGTATCTGCGTTATTACATCCATGTGTATTTGTTTAACATCTAAAATTCCCAAATTATGGATGTTAATCTGCCATTACAGCAGCCTTCGCTCCTCTGGCCACTAGACTTTGGAATCCTGCAGAGATTTGCTCCTTGGGTTTACTGTCCATACTGTCAGCCAAGCTGACTTTCACTCACTACAGCGCTTGCTATTAGAAAGAAACACAACCCGTCGTTTTGTTTATGGACTCACCTCTCCTGTGGAGCTGTCACGTTTAACCTGTGAGGGTCTAGGGCTTATGGGAAATGGTGTTCGTTACAGGCATCTAGAAAACAGACCAACTGAATAAATAGGAATATTCACTTGTTTTTAAGAAGCATTCAACTCAGCATGTTGTGGCTTTAAGCAATGGGACACTGTCACGTCCAAAAAGGAAAGGGAAACAAATTGTTGCCACAAGGTTGGAAACGTGGATTTGTGTAAAATATTATCATTTGTTTTAGCCCTGCCACTTTTCCTTAATTGAGAGTAAGAGGTTCAAACCAAGAAAAAGAAAAGCCCCAGAAGAAACACAAGCACATCTAGCGTCATCTGCTATTGAGCTTTTCAGCACATCATGATTTTGCTAATTGAATTGACTGTTTTGTTTTTTTGTCTCTAATATTGACAGTAAGATTTGATCATTTTCTCCCACAGAGACTCCAGTCTCAGATTTTGAGTGTGTCAGTGTATTAAATATTGGTAATATGATTTAGTAGAGTGGCGCTACAGCTAGTATTAGTGGAAATCTTGTTTAGGGATTTAAGAGGGCTTATATTGGCAGTGGTGTGATGTGCCGGGTGGTGGGTGGAAGAAAGCCGTGTTAATGCTCTGCTACATCTCTTGGCAGATTACCAGCTCCGGACAAACTAAAGGGCACAGATGCTGCTAGACGAATGGATCTCCTCTCCTCTCCCCTCGGCTTCTCCAGCTCCACGTCTCTAATGGATGGCAGAGGACAAGTGCAGGAGGACACTTGAAATTTTTACCCAGTACGAGCGGAAACAAGACATCATCCCTTCCTACGAACTCCGCTCGGATGGGAAAGGCTGTTGCATCACCTCTGACCTGTGATTCTTTTTTTTAAAGGTTCCTCAGGACTCAAATGAAAATGTTTGAATAATGAACTGATGAACTTCGTGACCCTGTCTGGTTCTGGCAAGCTCTCATTTCCTCCGTTTCGATGTGAGATCCCACGAATTTTGAGAGAATAATATGGGGAACCAACTATTATTTTTGAATCTATTTTTTTTCTCATGAATAAAAAAAACGTGCTCAAATACAGAAGTGAATGAGAGCATTTCTATTTTGAGTTATCTTGTTTTCCCACCAAAGCGCTCTACTGTGTAACATGCAAACCAACACATTATATAGCGCCAGGTTTCAGTAACTATGATGGTTATGATGGTATGATTATTTTTTTTTAAAGGGCCATAATGTTGCAGATTGGGAATGTTTTTTTTGTTTTTTTTTAATTTGCCGTTTACCTTATTCAGGATCTTTCTGTTTGGTAAAAACTACATGTTCAATCGAGCATTTTTAACCACTACACAACATCTTGGCACGTCCGCCTGCACCTTAAGCTATAAGGGTTTTTATTTGTGATATGTTTTGTCCTTAATATCCGCTTTACTACCCGCTCATCTGTTAATCTTCAACGCTCTCATAGGGGAAACATATTCTGCCGAAACCTCCATATTATACATTCATTGCCTTAAAAAAAAATTGCCTATGTATCATCACCTTTAGCACTGTGAACATAATCCCCAGTGCACTGAAACTAATACCAGCGTCCGGATCAATGATTAATAAGGCACGATATTGTCAGAAGCGTTGGCGGTGAAACATAATATTGTCGACACTCTCCCGTGGGGCCTGTAACCTTGTCCTTGTGTCGCAATCAGCTCGCTGCTATGAGGAAGAGACCGAATGAACACAGTGCAGACGTTTTTGTCATATGGTTGTCTGTCGTTTATACCATACTAGTTATTCTCCTGTGGAAAATGCACTGAAGGGTAAGAAATGGGAGTTCAGGAAGGGGAATAGGACAGAGGTAAAATAAACAGAAGGGATAGTTGTTTTTTTCTTTGCAGAATCTCAGAATATTGACAATATGTTGTGGTAATCTTTTTTTTTTTCATTACTCTTTCTTTTATTTTTTTTATACGTCGACCTTTGCAGACCTCTATCCTCCTTCGAAGCAGTTTGCGGTGTAATTCCCTCCCTCCGTCGTGCGTGCATTGCACCACATCAGTTTAGCTGCGCTGCCAAAAGCACAGACGAGAGTCCTGAGTCATTACGATGCACCACTGCCATCAAGAGCGAAATAACCTCCTCTTATAATCAGTCCATTATCTTGTGTGAGGGCGTGTTTCAGAAACCAATGAGGATTTTTTTTTTTTAAACAAACAGTGTTTTGGTGTGTTTTCATTAATTTATCGTACTACTGTTTGTCCATGGGAAACAAAGGGATATATTTGGAAATAAACTATTCTTTTGTATCATCTTTTGAAATACAATCTTATTTTGTCTTTACGAGAATTTTTTTTGTTTGGTTGTCTGTTTCACCAAATTGTGATGGATGAATAATGATGATGAATATCATTCCCTTGATATGCAGAACAATTTGACAGAGTATATTTTACCCCAAATAATACATGCAGGAACATCAGAAATGTATACATTTTAACGCGATACTGTATTCGAGAAGCTGTAAACATGTTTTGATGCATCAGAGGGTATTACCATTGAGGAGTAATTCGATTTTTGTAAAACAATCTGCAGAGAGCTTAGCTTTGCATAAAAACTGGAAATGGGGAAACAGGTAGTCTGTCTGAAATCCACCAGCATTTTTAAAATCCCACTCATAACTACATTTACAATCAATCACAATAATGCACAGTCCCATTCGAGCTGGGGTGTAAGCAGAATTAGAATTTGTCCAAATCCCCAATTGAAAAAGATACGTCCATAGGAAATGTCAGAGGTGTCATACCAGAGCAAGCCTCAAGGGGTAAATGTGAAAGTTTAGAGCAGATTAATGACACCACAGCGAAATGGCATCACTGAATACAAAAAAATAGTGAGATGGATAGAAAAAAAAAACTTTTAAACACACCTCATGTGCTAAACATATAGTCAGTCGGAGGGGAAAAAGATATTAAAATGTTAATTTGGATTTAGACTAAGCTATAGCAGACGACATTGAGTGTGGTTTGTGTTCTTTGTGCTCGGATGTTTTCACAGTCTTGGCCTGTCACACTCCTCCCACACACCTGTCTCTCCTCAGAACCAGACATGCCTCCCTCCTCATTCTGCTCACCTCTGGCTGTCATGCGTGGATACTCCACCTGCCTTTGCTACCGTAGACTTCAGGTCAAAAGACAGATTTGTGTAAGTAAGGATTACAGGATTTATGAGTGTGGTGTAAAAAAAAAAAAAAAACACGGCATGTACGCCTTGCTTGATTGGGTGCATGTGTGTGTTTGTGTTTGTGTCTGTGTGTGTGTGTGAGAGAGAGAGAGAGAGAGAGAGAGAAAGAGAGAGTGGTGCTAGTTTATACCAGCCCCCTGCAGATTGCTGCCTTGTGCATTGTGCCTTCGGTTTGCTGTCCGTCATCACACCGACAATGGTTAACTTTGTGACCCTTTTTGTCTCAAGGCAATAGGCTGTGTGTATGTGCAGACAGATAAAGACACACACACACACACACACACACACACACACACACACACACACACACACACAAATGTGACACAATGCAGGACCTTTTCTCTTCTGCAAGGCGACGTGAGTAATTACTCTTTGAGGCTTTGGTAACATTTTCACGAGCACTTCATTTGCCATACTGCTGCTTTTTCTTTCTTTGTGCTTTGGCGGTGTCATAGAGATTTTTTATTGTTATTCAATGGAAATGGGATTTTTGCATTTCACAGTAAAATGTTTTTAACACCTCTGGAAACAAGACTCGATAACAGATATGCGGCAGTGTCAGCACTCTAGATTTACCTAATTCGGCGAAAGAAGATTAAGCATATTGACAAGCCGGTTCAAACTTTTGCAAGCACACTGAAATTCTCGGACTGGCCGCGTCAATGTAATGGATTTCATTTCACAGGTTTCCTTCTTCTTTTTTTCCAAACAGTCATTTCTCCTTCTCTACCTTGTGGGGACTGATGTTATCTGAGCCAAAAATACATCTAATAAATTCAGAAGTGCTTGGACAACAAGTGTCACCTCCAACTACAGTTAAAGTAATGTCACAAGAAGTGCACTGAGATTCATCATCTTATTACTTAAAGAAAATAGACATGAAATTTTTTTTAATTTCACCTGGGTGCTTCTGGGATTTAAGTACTCAACATACAGTTTAAAAATGTCAGAAATTGGCCATAGCTATATTGCAAATATCCATCATGCTAGCATGCTAATAGCTGGGCTGAAAACAAACTAGCAGATTTGCATCAACTGTATGATCATGTCACTAGCATGTACAGTTGTTTTTGGTCTATTTGTTGGTACACACAATGTTTGCCGGGGTGAGATTTGAAGATTTTAACTTGACCCAATCGGGCCTTGGTTCAGACACAATTGGACCAAATCACTCATCATTTATGTCAACATGAAGCATTATAAGCCTTACAGCATATTCACAGAACGTTTAGAAACTCGGCTACACCTCAATACCAGCCATTTACACCCGTATGAAACACAATTAAAAACAACAAGCAACCTAATCAGCGTATCGCATAAACCACGAAAATTGCACATGAATGTACGCTGTGTCCACATGTGACAGTTGTGATAGTTCCAAGTTAACAACACAAGCTACATATCAACTGAAAGCTCAGAGTTCACTGATTCCAAAAGTGTGTTTATTATAACTATCCGATCAACTGTCATCAAATAAGCAGCCGAAGGAAGCAAAAAAAAAATGTTTGTATCAAAAAGTGACAAAATTATTTATTGATGTATTTATGTGCTACATGCGAAACATGAAGTATTAAGCCATGAGGCATCTGCACACAACGGGGAGACGCTCGGCTACACGCTGACGTCAACCCTATTCACCGACACGAAACACAATTAAAACAGCAAGCAACTAAGTCAGCATATGGCATGAACACGACAACTTTTACATGATAATATATCACCGATGTCAGACTTGATAGCTGCTGCTGCTGCTGCTGATGCTACAGACATGCTAACAACACAAGCTACACATCATGCTAACGCCTCAGCCTCCTCAGATTCAAACATCCTCCCTCTATAACTCTCAGACAAACATTCAGCTGACCAGCCGCTGACCAACGTTCGTATCAACACAGCGAAGACACATAAACTATGTCTTACCGTCGAAGTATTTGCTGGAAAAGTTGTGTTTTGATCCATAAATCCAGATTCCGTTAGCTAGCACAAAGACCGCTCATCATTTCAAGATATCGGCCTGGTCCGTCCTACTTCGACTACACATGCGGAAGTCGCGTGTCAAATGGCGTCGGCGAAAAAGGGCGTCACAGTGAACACTTCCCCGCTCACAGATGGCGAATGGTGTCCGTGGGAGGGATTTTGATGCTGTCCGTCGATTCTATTGGCTTCTGACGGTTCTATACGCGTGTCCATCACCCGGCTTGACCAATGCGCTGCTGAGATACACGCCTCTGTACTTTACGTGGAGTCTGTTCGAAGGTCTGACGACATGACGTCGCACTACAAAGATCGTTTATGGAGCGACAGATGCTCACCCGTCTTCATTAAAACAGTTCTATTAGATGTAATACACATTTACAGAGTCCGTCTGACAATGTCCCTACTAGCCTGTAACTTTGCCCTGATTCACTTTATCAGCATGAAATTTGGCACAGATTATGTTCAGATGTTGTTCTATGGATTTCAAAAGGAATGAGCATTATTACATGGGAGATTTTTTTTTTTCAGGCGGACATGAAATATATATATAAATATAGGTATAAAATAAATAATAAATATAAGATATACTCTTTTCATTTTGGCAATGTCATTTTCGAGCAGGGACCTGCAAAAGGGACCTGGAGCATATAGCTAGACCAGGATTTCCCCTATTTACTCTCGGTTTTGGTTCCCACCAACTCCTGAACAAATTATTTTAGCAAACAAGATGCGCTCCTCTTCATCACTGCTTGCCAGTCAGTTGTCAGTTGGTTTATTTGAGCTTTATTGCATGACACCGCTGCCTACAGAGATTGATGAGGACAATGAGGTTGAAAGTCAAAATAAAAACAATGAGCTAAAGTGCTAAAAAAGCAAAACAACCCAATCTGTAGGGCTGTTGTATCTCTCTGACATCCGCACCGTGAGCGGCCATTTTTACATTACACACAAACAATCGATTCAGTGTAACATAAAGAAAATATAATATAATATAATAAAATATATATAAAAGAAGCAGGTTAAAGGAAAACAGGAGTCACAGCCATGACAATACTATGTGTTGATGCACAAAAACACATATTGTCCATACAGTCTAAAGTGCTCGGACATAATTCTCAAACAATTGTGTTGTCTTTTTCGTGTGTTTACATTAAAGTTTTGATAGTTTGTCCGTCACAAACACCATAGTCACACTGCACGAATTATTATAAAATATTATTAAACTGAGGAAAGGAATGAGATCATTTTAATTAAATGGAATTTGGACCATTCTTAGTTTTACCCACAGTCAAATTCATCAGCTGCATATTTCCATAACACCATGTGAACATGTGAGGGTGGTGAATGAAATGAGAACAATTTTAAAAGTATACTTTTTTTAATGTTTACCTTTTCCCATGTACCACAAATGACTATTTACATTGGAGCCATTCAGCTGGTCCTCTTGTTCGTGGTAACTTACAATCATCGATCATCAGAGTAGGTACTGTAGGTCAGATGTGTGGTGCATGAGCACTTTAACAGGATACATGTTAAGAATAGACACATTATAGACACCGATTTGTAAATGGCCCCTTTAACCACAATCTCATATCAAACTTTCACATAACAGGTTTCTGTCTCTTGCGTTTCTTCCAACGTTCTCTTTATACAACATTCAACATCATTTGTCAGATTTATTTAAAATAAAAAATTTGACCATCGTATGCTATGCTCACATCCCAGCTCCTTTTTTAAATTCCATACTGCCGAACTTAACTGTACACACTGACACTGCTACATGCACCAATCTTTTGCCATCCAGTCTCATATAGATGGTTTATGATTTACTTTATATACGTATATATAGTTCAACTTTCAAAAATCTCCCACATGTAAAATACATGCTACCCCCTTGCATTGGGACACCCACAGCTGCACTGTGAGCATTGCCACGTAGTAATCAATTCAGTGTGTTACTCTTCAGTCTTTTCAGTTTTACTCTATAGCTCCAAGCTGAGTGCTTATTAATTAAAAACATCTCCACCAAGCAGATATTACACATTAAACTAATTTACATTACTCAGCCGGTGACACAGCTGAAGTATGTAAGGAGTGTTTTAATCATCATTCTTCTAATGTGTGGGCTCATTTAGCGGAGGCTTAATGTTCTGATATTAAAAATCAAGGGGGCCAAAATACACAGTCTAAGCTTGAGTTTATGATCTCATATGAGGTTAGCCAGACTGGAGGTCGTCTCTCTGCGACCCTGACGCTCCATGCGCCCCGAAACAGTGAAGATGTTCAAAACCTGGTCCACCAGCCTTCGTCCGTGCCTTGTCCTCTCAAGCAGGATCACCACAAAAGAGTATATCCCGACACCCGCGACTGCGGCCCCCCCTCCTGCCAGCAAAACCACTCCAGAGATGTACATGTCGTTAAGGGCCTGGCCAGGCTTCGGCATGTGGTTGGCCAGGGCCAGGCGTAGCAGAACCCCGCCGCAGATCAACAGCGACAGCCCGGTAATCAGAACCACGAGCAGGTCTGACAAACCGCCGCTTTTGAGCATGTCAATCCGGTGGCGGCTTCGGACGCAGTTCATGTCCTGCACGGCCGAGCTGAGCAGCTGCTTGAGCAGGACTCCCAGGGCGAGCAGGCAGAGCGTTGTCCCCACGCCCAGCCGCCATTCGCTCGAGACGCTGGTGGTGGTGGAGAGAAGCCCAACGCCGCCCAGCCCGCAGCCCAGGATCAGAAGCACAGCCACACAGTAGCAGAGCAGGGACTTCCCGGGGTCCCGGAACCACCACAGCTCCACCTGCTCCTCCAGGATGCTGTGCTGAATTTGCGCCGGGTCCGCTGGTTCATTCAAGCTCAGCTCAGGGCCTCTGGGGCCCCTCAGGGGGGGAAAGTTATGCAGTTCAGGCATCCTAATGCCACTCCCAGCCTGCTGTATAGGGAAGCCACCACCACGTAATCCAGGTAATAATCGCTGGCAACCTTATTTCAGATTCAAGACGTTTAAGTGGAGCTGCTCCTCATGTAATCCAGAGAATATGAAATGGGGCCGCAGTTGGTGGCAAGTTTACAGAGGAAATTAACAGTTTTATCGCCACACCGAGGTTCCACGGTGGATAACAAGTCAGTTCAGGGCTCTTGCTCCCTCGTGAGTGAAAATGCTAATGAGCAGCAGCCTTCGACAGAATCCAAACATCCACAGAATTTTTCCAGTTTGCGTTTTGCAGAGTGGCAGCAGTCATCTGGAAGAGAGGACAGACGGCGATGTAACAGGGTTTGTACAATATGTGGTTACATATACTGTATCTACTCAGCAGTGTGGGGTTATTTGCAGTGTCACATTGCTGGTTCATGAGAGATATGTACAGTGAATTCATATCACGTCGTACACGTCTACCAGCGATGCAGTGAAACAGTGCCATTCAACTTGGTGTGAAGTTATCCTTTGAAATTTCAAGTTTGGCTGCAGATAAAAAAAATCCATCAAATTAAAGATGACACACACACAAACAGACACACACTTCACACTTTCTCTGCACACCCACATTTTCTGGTTGGACCACGTAAAAAAACCAAACTTGGTGTGTGCTGACACTGGCAACCTTTTTTCTGTCTCTCATTATCGCTTTGCTAATGACTTTCCACTACAGAGGCGGCTGGACGAAATATTGCAAGCATCGGCTGCCGATGGAATAAACAATACCCATCCATCTACGCACATCCACACAAGATCAAACAGCTAATGCACAAATGTAAATTTTTAGTCACAGTCATCCTCCCACACGCACACCCACATTAGCTCGCTCGATGAATCCTCCAATTTGAACTCTTCAGCATCTCGAGTCGAGTTGATATTCATTCCTACCCTATGTATGCGTGTGTGTACATTGTCCATACTGTACTGTTGCTATGATACATGTTTGACAACATATCAGGTAAAGGCTCATTATGTACCGCAGGCCAGGTACTACGAAGCAGGATCTGCGGTTATCGAGGTAGCTTCAGGTTTAAGCCTGCGTTGGGGCAGGTGAAGTTCGAGGTTCAAGGATCAAAGCCAGTCCCCAGTCAAACCACTGACAAATCAGATCACTGGCAAAACCCTCTGAGTCCTCATTCCACAGGATCCTGACTGGGACAAAAGAGTTTAGAGTAACGTGAACAAATAACAAAGCGCGGCAGATATTGAGCTCAGCAGTGACACTTTCATAACGGCGGCGGAGGTGAATTCACCATCCTTAAACAAAGAGTTTTAAGCCCGGAACCGCGCCAATGAACCACGAGACGAATCGTAACCATGATACATTTCATCCGGAGCATGGTGAACTCGCTTCGCAGTACAGGGCCCCGGCAGGTAAATTCTCCTGAATTCCCCCATCCTCTCTCCCTTCGGCCTTTACCTTGCATCAGCATATTGAGACTAGTTTGCAACCTCATCACACCCCCCCTAACACAATCATGTAACCATATACAGCACACACACACACACACACACACACACACACAATCATCCTCAAGGTTATGGCCGTCGACAGCTTGTCTTTAAAAACCTGTCGGCGGCTTTATTTCTATCGAAATCAGCAGTGCGCGGCACAAGCCCACGCGCCCCGACACAAGCTGACAGGAGTTACAGCTTGTCCTCGCTGCCCGTGGATTTTGCAAACACAAACGCTGCTCTCCGAAGTGGAAGTAAATTTAAAAAAAAAAATGTCAATCCAAGCAAGCATAACTTGATATCGCATTCAATCTAGGAATCTTTTTTTTTTCTTTTTCTTTCTTTTTTTAAAGTTGTCGCTCATCAAGAAACCATATAAAATGCGGTCCCAGAGACACTTCTATCCTCTCGCATCACATTTCATAGGATCACATTTCGTATTAGTGGCGACAGGTATTGCCTTGTACTGAGGCAGAGCAGTAGCACCATGATGACACGGTGAGATATGAGGTGCATACACAAGGTGTGAAATGACGAGCGAGGTAATTACAGCCGAGGAGGAGGAGGAGGAGGAGGAGGAGGAGGGGTGTTTATTGGCAACATGCTGTTCTGGAAGCTTTTCACATTCTGCCTCCGATGGATGATTCTCTGGGTGCGTGCGTGTGTGTTTGTGTGTGCGTGTGAGTGTTTTTCAAGAGTGAACACTTGTGAATAAGTAGTGAAACGGTGAAATATGAAAAGTACACGTGTGTTGGCAAGTGTGTTTATTCACTCATGACATTAGCACTTGTATGTGTCACACATAAGAAAGAAAGATATGAAGAAGCTTGTGTGCTTGTGTGCTTGTGTGTGTGTGTTTCTCGAGTCACTAATTAATCCCAGTTGGTCTGTCCTCAGTGTCACAGACAGGTAGCACTTCAGAAATAGCACAGTAATTGCGTTGTTTTTTTTGGTTTTTTGCGCGTCTGAGGTGGAGGCTCCGAAAGGTGACGAAAAACAATGCCCAGCATCCAAACTAAAAAGATCACCTTCAGACAACATGACTTGATGAAAAGTGAAAATTCCACTGAAAATTAGGTAGGAAACAAGTGGGCGACAGATCGAGAGGCGACGGAGCGCAACAAAGATCCCGAGATGAAAGCGAACCCACGATGACTCTGGTATGTCTTATTCCATGTTGTGTTTCTCACGACTGATGGACGGTATCTGCCTTTCCTCTTTTACCACTTACATGACCTCTGGACTCTATATCAGCCGTGTCACACCACTCTCATAAATATCTTTACAAAAGCACTGACTCACTGCTTCGCTCTTCACTGGCCTCCTTTTAAGTAACATAAAAACAGCGACAGAGGCACAAACAATTTACACACATATCTCTACAGTTTTTCCACGGTGGCCAGGTAAGTTGGAATTAGAGTAACTGAGCATCTCTTTGCACTGTGCATTTTTTGGCCGACTTGAGAAATGTGGTAGAATCCTTTGGCCAATTTGGAGTTTTTGGGGCAGCAAAAAGAAAATTTTTCTAAAGTTACAGAAATTAAAAAAATTCTTACGATTGGAAAGTTTTGCGAGATCAACCTGGCGTAGCCTGACATTCAGTTAAACTTGCCTGACCTTTAGTCAGAAATGAAAAATGTTAGTACATTATGTGCACTGTATGAGAGAATCTTCACACATCAGCTGTGAAAATCTACATTACTCCCATACCCTTTACATATTCATAAAATAAGGAAGCTCAGATGTACCTGACTGTTAAAGCAGATAACAGTCCAAAAAACATGCATCATTGATGATGCACTTTATCCAAATAGGGAGTTTCCCAAACTCCTATAGAAATCGAAAAGAAAAGACTGAACTTGACAGCAACGTACTCATCAAAAAAGGCAACGGTAATATAAACACATCCCACTGCATGAAGTATCTCACGGAACCTATAGAAATGTGCACCAGTGATCATTATCGCAATTTATTTGAAACGTGCATTAAGAGCGTCTCCCATGGGCTTTCTTTTAAGTGACAGGAATCATAAATTCATCCCGGACGCTCAGCTCTGCACCGAAAAGAACGAAAGTGGCCGAAGACGGGCTGACGCTCACAGTCCAAACATTCCTTTGTTATGCTAATGCACCTAGACAGTAATGATGAAAAACCCCAAAGACAATGGTAACGTGGAGTATCATTCTCTCTCTCTCTCTCTCTACCGCTCAGCGTCTGCCTCCTCTGAGTTTCAGCCTGCAAGGTCACCAGAGGAGTTGTGATTTGGAGAGAAACCCCCCCCCCCCCCCAACTATACCGCACTCCAATTACCTGGGAAGCTTTGGGACTCCGGTATTCCCCCCTCTGTTATGTTGGCCCTCTGAATTCATTTCACCAGCCATTAGTGTCTCATTTTATTGTTGATGCGTGGTTCCTTCAAAATTGTCTGCCTGGCACTGGGTGCTAATCAGAATGCCGGTCAGCAGCGAAGGGTGGAAATCTTGACAAAGAACACATAAAAATCTTACGTTGCAGGGGCTCTGAAAGCTCCCTGACGCCAAGTGGACGTTTGATCCGTTAGCAGAGGCTCAATGAAGATGTTGCAGCTCGGATGAATGTATACTGTAGATGCACACTGTCCCACATACATTTCCTTCTTCAGTGAAAAGCGTTTTCTGCTTTCATTCAGGTGTCGAAAGCAGAATGAAAAAACAGCCGCTTGCTGACTGTTACTGCGCGGTAAAAATGTCAACAATTCGGACGGCGGTTGCAGCTTTTATTAGTTCAATTCATTTAGATCACTGAGGAAGCGTCGGGCTTAGAGTTGCAACTTTTGTGGTGTTCAGGAAAAACTCGAGGAACACTTCAGAATGTGGAGCAGTTTTTTCCTTTAGATCCTCGTTCTTGTGGCATCCTGTTTCTTTCAAATCCTGTTTCCTGTATTGAGATTTTGTGTCAGTGTTCGCATCTTCTGTCCACACAAGGCTGGATGGAGATATCTCTGCCAAATAATCAAAGCAAAAAATATGTCCGGCGCAAAAACTGTGAAAAATAAATTAGGGCCCTTCTGGTCCTGATGCTGATATTCCTGCACTGTGTGTTTTATTTTTCATCCCGGGGCCTTCGCTTCGGCTGACGGGGAGTCCATGGGTGATGTTGTTGCTGTGGTGACAAAGCAATACTCTCCTCTTCTCTCCTTCCCGTCTGCCCCCCGCTCACCCCCTCTCCTCTAGTGAGCGGTGGTTCTCTTTGCGTCCCCACAGCCAAGGAGAGGGGTCAGGGTTGGCTCCATCTGTCTCTGTGATGGGCATTGGTGCCAAGCGCCACGGGGACTGGAGGGAGAGGAAAGAAGGCTTGTGTGGTGCGGGAGGGTAACGGATGTTTCCGAGCTGTCATCTGGGACTCTGAATGGGTTAGAGGCTGAGGCTGGGGAGATGGGAAAGGGGCTGAGAGAGTGGGGTAGGGATGCGGGGGTTGGAGGATGGAGGGAAGGCTTGGAGGGGTATAGGGATAGTGCTGAGCCTTCACTGCTGTTCTTAGGGATGCTAATGTGGCTAGCAAAGAGGATAGATGCTGAATCGACAAGCTGCGTCTTTCTTTCTTCTCTGCAGACACAAAGGGCCGCTGAGGCGCCCAGGCAGCCTCGCACCGTCCGGAAACTGTGAGGAGACAAAGGCCCAATCAGTGCCACTGTCTTCGCCCTGTCAGGGCTCACAAGCGAACCCTAAGAGAGAAAGAGAGAAAGAAAGACCTGAGAGAAAGAAATGTAGCTGCACATATGGTACCGTAAAGTCACCACTATGGCTCAACTTTGCAGGGCGGATCTATTCAGTCCTTCCCTGTTCTGTTCTGTTCTGTTCTGCAAATTGATTTCAACAGCAAGTGCATAAAACATTAAAGATGCATCATCTCCAGAAACCACTGTGTGATCATCCCGATTTACAAGCCCGATCAGGAATGAGCCCCATTCCTATTGAGGGGCTTCACAGGTGAGCCCCTCAATAGGAATCATTTACATGTGGCGGCCGTAGCCGATTGGTTGGTTGTTTCACCACTTTCTCCCTGGTGCCGACATGAGGCTGATCAAATCTAAATGTAGGACTTTCTCATCAAGCAGTTAATGTTTCACAAGGTCAAAACTATACCTGCGTCGGTCATTGTGCGCATGCTAGCGTTTTCATGCGTCACACAAGCTTATTATTAACTGTCATTGATACCTCAGGAGACTTTAACAAATCCTTCCCATATCAATTCGCCCTCTTCTTCTCTGGTTCCTTCATGTTTTAATCCCACCATCTCTGGGCGAGCTCATTTCTCAGCGTATGGCATAGCATCACCCTGACTGGCACGAGCACACACCACACACACGCACACGCACGCACGCACGCACGCACGCACACACACACACACACACACACACACACACACACACACACACACACACACACACACACACACACACACACACACACACACACACACACACACACACACACACACACACACACACACACACACACACACACACACACAAACACACACACACACACACCGAAGCTCCTTTTTCCGGCTAACTTTTTTTGTCCTGTCTGCTATCTGCTCTAGTATTTTGGTGTTGGGAAGAAAGATGTGTGCATGGGGTGGCTTTTGTGTCTATGCCACATATCCCCCTCTGGCTCCAGGTAAAAAAAAGCTTCCTCACACAAAGCCCCTTTGGCAAAATGCATGCGAGCACATCCTGAACCTTTGCAGGTGTGCTACACCCGTCTTTACATTGTTTTCACAGGGAGATGTTATTTCCCTCTTTCATTGTCTTGACATATCCATCAGCCTCAGTTCAAAACACAAACACACATTAACAGTACAGGCCCAGTTAGTCAAAAATACAATTCACAGAAGAAATGCACAGAAAACATTTTAAATCAAACGTGACACGTGGCGTTTCCCTCTTTTTTCAAAAAGAGCTTCCTCCTCTCAGCGGTGGTTCACACTGCTGCTGACAAAAAAATGTAACCCAACGCTGTCCAGGTCAGTTCGGATCCTATTCAGCCACTTCTCTACGGCATGGAGCCAAATGGGGCTCTTTAGATGCTGGGCCCCATTCAAAATTGAATAGTTCTGCTTCTGTCAAATACTCTTGCTCCATTATCAAACTAATCTTTTTTTTTTTTTTTTGTCTTTTGCAAGTTGGAGGAAATTAACTGAATGACGTGTGCGATAACCCCCCCCCCCCAGTCCCTCCCTGCACTCGAGGAGTGACCGTTGACTCAAATTAAAATGAAAAAATTGAAGCAAAAACCTCTGGGCAGCCATTTGCTTTCCTCTGCGGTACACAGCTGCAATAATAAAACGCAAGAATCACATCACCAATTACCATGCTGGTCCCCTTCTGCTCCACTCCTGCTGACGATGGGAAAGATGGGCGAACTTTTCTTTCTTTTTCTGTCTCCGTCTTTGTTTTTAACCACCATCAACTCCTGTTGTTGGTTCAGAGGTGATACTCGTCATATGCTAATTTGATATCGGCTGTCTAGCGACAGTGATTGTAATGAACGCGATGGCCGGCACTGTGTCAGTGAAGTGACAGGCAGCACCTTACGGTTGGTATCTTTGTATTGCCGCACAGATTGTCATGAAATGACGAGTCACATAAGTCCCCCCAGTGGATAAAGTGCACAACTTCAGACATGAATATCCATATGTATACCAAGTTTTGGCCTGGTCCTGCTTCTCCGGAATCACCATGAGGTTCACATGTGTGGTTTTATGGGAAACATCTTGAACGGATTTGCCATTAAAGTTGGAGAAATTTCACATTCACGTTTCCCACAGGATGATTTGTGACCTTTAAAGAAATATGCAACGCTCATTGTCTTTCTTGCCAAGGGCTGGTTGAAAAAGATTGATACCACTCGCAGAGCTCGACGCTAAAGCGAGTAACCAGAGCCAGCTGCACGGAGGCTTAGCTTAGCACAAAAACTTAGAAAATGGCAGGAACGGTTGGCTGGCCTTTGTGCACGCGCACATGTCATGTCTTTTGCTTAACTTGTCCAAAAACTGATGTGTTAAGTAAGAATTCGCATTTTTACGCACCTAGACCACTAATTCCTGCTGCCTATCAACCATTCCTGGCCAAGTAGTAGTAGTAGATACTTGCGGAACTAATGACTTTCCCACCAGCCCCCGCTGTACTTTGTGAATCTCTATGAGTAATGTAAAGATGAAATTAGGAAGAGAAAATAATAAATGTTTCTTTAACTATGTTAACGATAGACGGCAAACAACATAATTACTTTGCTCTGAATCTCATCCAGACGCCTGTTTCTCT
This sequence comes from Scophthalmus maximus, assembly GCF_022379125.1. Lineage (NCBI taxonomy): Eukaryota > Metazoa > Chordata > Actinopteri > Pleuronectiformes > Scophthalmidae > Scophthalmus > Scophthalmus maximus. Next base: position 5,595,409 of record NC_061527.1, read on the forward strand.
CGCGAGATCTGGCAACGCTGCTGCTGCGGCCCGACTGTGATGAAAGAAAATCGCGCTGAGCGGCCTCGACGTTACAATTTGTCCGTTTATTGAATCGGACGACGCCAATTGATTGTGCTCGCTGGCAGTTGTATTTGACGTCCGGGGACAGAGGTGGTCGCACTCGCTGCCATCGATGGCACGCGACACGCCTGACTCTGTTGTATCTGCTGACGGTGAAACAAAACGCCTCTCGGGGATATTTAAGATTCTGGCCTATACTCTCGGCTCCACTCTGTGTCTGGCATCTATGTCACACACACACACACACACACACACACACACCTCACCTATACGCAGCGCTCATACCTCCCTCCACTCTGCACGGTCATCCACAGACTCGATCAACCGACTAACTTTCTTTTTCTTCTCCCCTTCTTTCATGTTGACTCGAGGCTCTTTCCTAATGAGGTCTATCACGTGTTGTTTTCAGCCCGAGTTGTTTTTGAGTGTTAGAGGCGTTCTGAGAAAGATCAGTGTTTCTGGTAAAGCGAGAAGCGGCAGCTCGTGCACACCGCATCAGACGCCCTGTCATGATTCATCTGTGGTCTTTAGATTAGAGTCATAACAGGTCTGCACAAGCAAAGTGGCACATGGGGGGTGATGGGGGGGGGTTTATGCCTGGACAGGACATCGATCTATTCCAATCCCGATAACTTCAAAGCAGCATCAACAACACTTCCCCTCGATGTGGTTTATAGATTTTTTTCACAATGCAGCAAAACTGACCTCCCACTACGTGACAGTAACTCCTACGAATTGATGATCTACAGTGCATATGAGGCCTTCACTGTTAAGGTAATCTGCAATTGGTAACTGCGGCCCATCCCGCATGTGCAAAGGTCAGGGTGTGACACAATGTCAACATGTTTTACTTCCTGGTTTTTAATGGAAACCCAACAAAAGTTAGTTAATTCATTTGGGAAATTCATACCTACAGGAAAATCACAATACTACTGAGGAAAATGATTAACTGCTGACCAGATTCCTATAATTTATAGATGCGTTCATTTTCTCCAAGAAGAAACAATCAAATTCATTAAAATTGGATTTGTGTTTAGAGGTTAATTCAGCTGGATCTATAGCCTTGGCGGTCTTGGCTGATATTGTTTGTGTCATGATGATTTAATATTCAGTTAGGGGTCCGAACATTACACAGTTTGTGCTCGGAAAACAAAATCGCCTTGAAAAGCTTATTAATATTTATTGTCGTTGAGCAGGAGAGATATTCCTTACACACAACAGCAAAGGCTGCTTCTCAGTTCAGCGAGACGACTTTTGGAGATCATGAGAGGGGTGTGATGGGGTTACATAAAGAAATACTACTACATGGGATTCAGATAATGAAAGCATCTGTCTTCTGTCAACGTATTAAAACAATAAAACGCAAGAAATAAACATCTTCACTGTCACCATTTGCACGGCATTACAAGCGATGGGAGAAATAAGGAAAGGGAGATTCATGGCAGGACCCAGAGACTAAATAAATAGATGTATTATGAATATATCAAGCATATATATATAGATATAGATATATATCTATATCTATATCTATATATTCATATATAGATATATATATAGCAACTAAAAATGTGTCATTCTGAAATAACAGCGAAGATAAAAACCTTTTAATTGTACAACTACAAGTTGAATACAGGCTAAACTCACCGTAGATCATAAACAAATATGTACACCTGCCTATATATGAACAGGAATGTTCATGTTGTCATTTGATTCAGTGTTATCACGAGATGTTTTCTTCATTAAAATATTGTGCCTAAATATTTTTTTTTCAAATATAGTTGGAGGGTGGCGAATAAGACGCGGAATATCATCACAATAAACATAAAGTTTCAAATGGAATAAAGATGTTTCATTTGTTTCCCCCATAAAAATCCTAAAACAAAGTGAAAGTTGGAACGGGGCAGCTGCTTTCCTTCCCGGATCTCGTTCCTCAGAGAACCTGCCTTACCTGTGCGCGCTCGGTTCAGACCCCGGTCCCTGCGCCGTGCGCCTCTCCGTGCCCTCGTCGTCAAATTCCCAATCGGTGCGTAAAACAACGGCGAGGTCTCAGCACCTCCGGGCGCCGCTCGCCTTCATACCTTGATCCTTCCCCCCGTATCGGAGCAGTGCGACGGGAGCTGCAGCCAGTCGGTGTCGCGTCTCGAGTGTGTGTGTCTCTCTCTCTCTCTCTCTCCAGCGGACGGACTCTCCCGGTTTGGCGCAGGTGTGGCCGCGCCGCGCCGCGCGCAACGCAGCGGCTGCGGCTGCGGCTGCGGGGGGACGGACGCCGGTGGGAGGGGACGCAGCCGCGGGTCCCTCGTGGGGAACCGCAGCACAACAACACAGGGCGTGACAGCTCTGAGGAATGGAAGACGCCACGCGGCGATTGTGATGAGCACAAGTGGTTTGACCAGTCCGCTCCCCTATAGGAGGAAGTGTGTGCTAAAGGCTCATCGTCCAGAGTCATTCTCGATCGACACAATATGAATATGGTGATAATTGATTACCAATTCAGGTCATATAGCACCTGGTGAACCATATTGTAATTCCTTCATCCATCACTTCCACAAACGACACTATGAGACTGAAGGATTCTTTCTGATTCAGCTCATCACAAGGTCTATTTAGTATCTGGATGCTCTGGACCTTTTGGTTATATCACATGATCTTCTCCAACAGGTGGAGTTCGACCAGCTGTCACGAAACTGTAAATGTTGGAATTTTTTTTTCTTCAACAAAGAAGATTTACTTTGTCAACTTCATCTGTAATGTGTGCACGTCTTCCAACATGCGTTTGGTCTCTGTGTTTCCAGTTACAAACTTCTGCCAACTTCATTCCTGTAGGAGATGTTAAACATGCTGGGATTTGTTTTGTCAGTTAGTAACTTCTGGGGTTTTCCACGTTGCTCCATAAGCACAATTCTACAATTCTTCTATGGTACGGATGACTTTTTCTTTGCTGCAGCACTACAAACAGTTTCATTCATCATCTATCCAGTCTGCAGGGGTTTTGCATTGCACACTGGGTGAAAGGTGGGCTGCAGTCCATACAGCTGACTGGTCTATCACTGTGCTCACATGACAAAATTCACACTCGTGCAGGTTTCTACTGAAACTGATTAGTTTATTGATTCATTATCGATTATTATTTGTATTTTTGTGTCAGTCTCTGAAGTGCTGAACAATGCTCATCATGATTTCCACAACCCTTTCTCTGGGAATGCCATCAGATGACTGAATGTCTTGTCTGTTTAACCCAAAATGTATATGTTTTACTCTCATATATGATAGTAAAAAAATCAAAAATCGTCATACTAATTAGCATCAAATAATTAATCAATGCACCGACTGCTTCTGCTCTGGCATGGGCCTCCTCGTCGGACGATTCTTCAGAATCTGGATCACGTTAATCAGTTTCTCCTCTTCATCATCATCGGCGGATTGCTTTCTCCTCCATTACTTCAGGTCTGACATTTTCCTCCTCTTCAGGGCCGCGCTCCTAAATTAGATCAAGTGCTTCATTCACAGTAAGTCGCTCGCAGATTGCGGTGCGACCACCGAATGGCATGTGCAGACGGAGACGTCTTATTTATAGACCAAAGCGACAAGAAGCGATCAGTGGAGTTGTGTTTGGTCGGGTACAACACACTGTGCATGTACGTGAGAGTGAGAGAGTGTTCATGTGGAAAACTGCGTCTTCCCATTTGTACATTATTTTACTTCATGAACATCAATTTGCGTCGCTGATATTCAGTATGCAAACAATTTCAACTTTTTTTTTGAGGGGAAAAATGCCATCACAAATTGCTCCTTGTAATAAATAGCCTCCCCGTGGCATAACACATCGATCATGGCATCTCTGACACAAAGGCCGCTATTGATTGATTTTATTTGGCTGGGCCAAGAGAGAACCTCACATCCATTTACCTCCTCTGTAGCCCAGCGATGCGCCATAACTGGACTAATGTAAAAATAACGTTTTATAGCCTCTGGTGAATAAACCTGCATGTAGAATGGATTTAAATGTGTTTAAATCCAATAATGGACGAGGGGAAGAGCATGAGGCACAACTGTTCTCGCTGTCGGCCGTGCTCAGTGTACTGATGTACAGCGTGGGTACTGTATTTAATTTGAGTCAACTCTAGATAAGCTTGGCCCCCTTTTATTTCCATTTGCCAATGTTTATCTAAGACTTTGTTCATAATGTTTCATATGGAAAAAGTAAATCAGTTGAATGGACAGAAAGACATTTAAATATTTTTGTTCTATCCGAATGAACGAGATAGTGAATTTTGCAATTAGTCCATCCTTCACAGCTTTAAATACTTTTGCTGAGTATAATCTGGCCTTTAATCTCAGGTCACAGTTCACCGCCTCTTGTACTGCATGTTGGTATATGCATTGTCTGGATTTGAGGAGGTTCTGAAGAGCGACTTCCTGCTCTGATTCGGCAGCAAAGAACGAGTTAAAGTGAACGTCGCTGGCTATTCAACCAGTAAAGTGTCTGAGAATCTGAGGTAAATGTCAAAATAGATTTTATTCCTTTTTTGGCGTCTGCGGATACCGGTACGGATGCAGCGGGGTGCTGTCGATGTAGCCAGTGCACTCACTCGGGGGGGGGTCTGAGAATAACAAAGACAGTCTGTCATTTGGTCACATTAGCAGCTGACATTTTCCAGTAGTATTATGTTACCTCCCGCTGATTTTAGACCAAATAATAAAACAATGAATGAATTTAGAATAGCCGCCCTCAAATCGCCCCCAAGTGGGAAGCCGAAATGTGAAATCAAATTGCAGTCTGGAGTTTAAGATTGATTTTAGCATGTTCCTTTGGTAACCTTCAGAGAACGGAGCACCACTCCAGGGGCCGCATCCTTCGGAGGTTGCATTCGAAGACCGATTGCGTCAAAGCGGCGCATCTGGACCGTCCCATTTCGAAAACCTCCTTCCATTCACGGCCAACGAGGGATCCAACAGGTGGATCCTTCTCAGGCCAAGCTCCCCCCCCCCCCCCCCCCCGGGATGTGCTGCGTGCCGGCAACGGAGCTAACGAGATAGCTCCGCGGGTCGGCCGAGCGGCAGTCATGTGTTCGAAGTATAGCTAACAACGCAACTGTAAGAGTGAGACAAGCTGGCCACACCAATAAGAGACAGGGCGGTCTCGTTGCGGCTCGGCCTTCATGGTCTACTAAAGGCTGCAACCGTTTGAATTGGGACACGGCTAACACGGCTAACATTTTCTACAAAACATTGAAAGAGAATTATATTCAAGGCCAGATCCTGTTTTAAGGGTTGAGTCAAGTTAAGTCAACTGGGGAACAACAGAGACAAAGACCTTCATTCAAACATGGTCAAGTCAGAACCTGGATAATTCATAGCCCTTAAGAGGCCACATACTAATGGGAACTTTTCAGATTCTAATATATTTTTGAACTTTAAAGACTGACTTATAAAATACAAGGTCTTACAATACCAATGCGGACACAGCTAGGGCCTAGCCGCCCAAAGGTTGACATCGTCTGAGTGTCGGCACCTTGTTTATCCATCCATGTCTCTCACATGTTCCTCTCCGCAGGCGCTCCATGTGGCGGGAAAAACTGTCCATCTGTGTCTGTTATTCCTCGAGCTCCACCTGGGAGAAAAAGGGGGAGTGTTCCCACGAACAGATGTACGGCAGCCTGGTAACAGTGGTGGCACCGCTGTAAGAACGTCACTTTTATCCCCGAAATGCAGATAGGAGAAGTCAAGAAGCCGTTTCATTTTAAGACTGTAAATATCACAGGTGTTCATCTTTGATTTAAAGACAGTAGCCGGCTTGTCCGACAGCAAAGCGTAGTCGTGGAAGCTGTTACTAATGCGAGCGAGAATAATGACAGTCACTTCAATAACTCTTCATTCTCCACACGTGAATGCACAGAGGCTTGGATTCACACCCCACCACCTGCACACAGTTTGCAGTTCCTGGCCAGTTTATAAATGTATGGACCCGGCACACACACACACACACACACACACACACACACTCCAAACACAGTTAGAGGAGAGGCCGATCGAGCAGTGACCGGGGACCTGATCTTTGATCTTTGAGGACCAGTGTCTCATTTCCATTTAAATTAAAGATACCCCAAGTTTGGCAGGACCGTGCAAACCATCACCGACGATGAGGAGAGCTGAAGCCTCCCTCGCCCGATAACGGCCACAAAATGAGCTTCTTCGCGGTCAATAACGGCTTGTTTTCTGCTCTTCCTAATGGATCTGACTGATGTTTGAATCTATACTTGGCCTTTTTTTATTTTGCGGTCGTGGAAAGTGGAACATTCGTTCACGATGGATCTAGATCATCATCATTTTCAAGAAACTTAGTGATTCCACGTAGCTTTTATGGTGTTTCCTAAGAGCATTATACGGAAAAACACTATCGATCACAGATATTAATTCAAATGTGGGACAGAAATGTCATTGCATTAATCCGCAATACATTATCTCAAAGCCCAAGGGTTGGTATTACTGCTTCCCCCTGCTCATTCACATTTTGCTTTTGCAAATACACCACGTACTTTATTGGCCTGAAAGACTACAAATTAAATGGTGAAGAATTTTTATGAGATGATATATCCATCCGTTTCCTACTGTGTCACCGTGACTGGTTCGCAGTAGCAGCCCACACTGTGTCCATTCCCCTACATCCTCCCGTCTTTGGTCCATGACGGATCCATCGGGGGGGTTTTACACACCCTGCCCTGCTTTACACCAGTGCAAGGGGCTGCACATGGTGGGGATGTGTTGCGCCGGGTACCAGCGACACATCGAACGGCTGGTTTGAGTGTCTTAGTATTAGTGGATTTAGTATTTGAGATCCATAAGTTCAAAGGCGCATAAGACTCAAAAGCCAATGCCATAAGGGTTATGGTACCGGACCAGTCTAATTCAAAAGAATATGGAGACCATGTTTTGAATTCAGGATTTAAATTGACCTTGGCTGAAGGTGATCGCCAAATAGGTCACTGCATGTCACACAATTTTGAACTGGGGTTTAACTTTCCTCTTTCTTCTGGTTTTGTGTTTGGTCTCATCTCTTTGATGTGATTCTCTGGGGGTTTTCTCCTCATTTTTCCTGTTGTGCTGCAGTACAGCCTTGAAAGACTCCTGCTTCCTTTTCCTTTCATAATGACTCATAATCACACTTTTCCTTTTACGCAGACATAGGAACATTCCTATCTGTGGCGCGCCATCAGAACGTGTGGATTCTGCTTTTCGTGCTTGACAGTAAGGTAAATTCTGGAAACTGAAAAATTCGCTCCATGATCTCAATTCAAGCTGTCATACTGTACATGTGTACTCCAAGTTTAGTCGTATTTTTAGGTTCTCCCTCTACAAAGGTAATGCTCCGATGAAAGGGGAATAAACATCACTTCTGTTTGACGGCGATCTCGACAGCTCCGCGTCCGGTGATGAGATCAAATAAAAAGCCAATTGAAATGTAAGCAGCAGTTTTGAAACGGATTATAATTAGAGGCAGCCACAAACCAATCTGACAACAGAGCGTGTGAACAGCAGCTGCTGCACTCGGAGCAAATCTTTATTCATGAATGGGCGGTGGATGTACAAACTCTTCCCTGTTTGAGATGCGTGGGCGCGCGCACGCACAAACACACACACACACACACACACACAAACACTTTTCTGTATTCAAAACAGAAAGTCAATTTACCTGTTTTTTTCTTCTTCATCCAATTAGTTTTCAGATACATAACCTCGCTGTTGGGCTCTTTTCATATTCAGCAACTGTGACATTTACACAAAAAACAACTTATCATTGAACGACCCCCCCCTCCACACACACACACACACACACACACACACACACACTCCTCTCCCGTCCTTGGCTCACAAAGGAAACCACAGACACTGCAGGGACCGCAGATGGGATGTAAATTTCTGTCCGTCTGCTGGACAGTAGCGTGGTGGCGGTGCTGATGAAATAGGGACTTCCGGGGAAGGCAAATTGCCGGACGCCAAGACAGACAGTGGGGAGCTTTGTAACAGACAAATCTGACTCCTGCAAAAGGCTTGTGATGAATGTGTGAAATGAGTTTTGGGACAATATGAACGTTCGGCCGATTTGTCGATCACGGAGGCTCCACAACATGGTTACATCGCTGAAGGATGTTGTTTGAAAGGACCTCTTGTTGCCGAAATCAATTTGGACCTTTTCAGTTTTTTCCTCCTTCTTCTCATTCCCCCGCTCAAGTCTTTTCACTTTACCCCCTGTTTACACTAATTCCCAGACGTTTCTGGCTTATGTACTGTAGCAGAACCCCTAAAGAGCAACACAAGTTAGTTTTAGAATAAGAGAAAGTGCATCGAACATGAGTCCTGCCGTGCATGAATGTGTTCCCACTTCTGTCTGCATGTCTCTCTGTGTTGCCGTGCTGATTCAGTGAGCTCATCCATGAACCCAGCGCTGCAGATTAGACACCTCGCCTGTTGTGACACATGAAGCCGTGGCTCATCAAACAAGGAGAACAATTTGGGGTGGGGGTGGGGGGGAATTTAGAAAAGGCTTTTGCAAATACTGCCGATGATGAGATGATCCGACGGGATGAGACAGGATGAGATGGTTCGTTCCAGTCACACAGTATTTAAAAAGAAATGAGGAGGGTTTGCAACTTATGCCCCCACGATTTCCGTAACCTTGATTTCACTCCTCAACCTTTGGCTGTCATCCGGTCATTAGAAACATGCCCGTATGGAATTGTATATGCGTCACAGCAGTTTGTAAACTCAAGAGACTGTCTCGCATTTTGTGTCTCGATCCTCAGTGTCCCTCAACTGTAGCACTGAAAAAATATTTTTGTCCCTACGATTCGAAAATGTGGCCACTTACATCATGTCAGGGTTGAAATATGACCAGTGGCCTTTTTTAGTTTGTTCAAAAGACTGCTAGGCTGAACGTGACTTATTCCATCCGCGATTTGAGACATGCCACATTATCACAATCAAATCAGGAGAGGCATTTGATTCACAAGTGGGTCTCTCAAGCATTTCCAAAAATCAGTGTCGCTTGTCTAAGGCGAAGCTATTTTGGGGGTTTGGGATCGTGTTGATGGAAGCAGGACTCACGGTGTTCATGGTGGGAGATCCTCATTAGCACCATAGCTGGCACTGCAGCCAGGCATTTACCCGGAGCTGATAATTGGAGCGATGGACTTTCTGCAAGTAGATTGATGTTCACTTACACTTTCAGCTGCTAGCCTGAGACTTGAGAGCCCGGGGACCCAAATGCACGTCACACGACACAGCAGAGGTCCTCCTTTCAAACGCCTTGGAGAAAAAAAGGTTGTCTGCAATTGTGTTCAGTTTGTGGATTTTTAAAGTCATACATACATAAATAAATATCATAGAGAGATAGGATTGTTCAATTATTTCTGTTTCATCTAGAACCTCAAACTCAAGAATATAAAACAAGGACCACCATATTACCAAAAAGACATAATCATAAGTATTACATCTTTTACAATAACGTGATCCTGAACTAAACAGTTTTTTTTTTTTTACTGTTTTGTTGGAAATGGTGTCCATTTGGAAAAAAAAAAAAAGGGCTGCCAGAAGGAGGAGATCAAATGCATTCCCCTTAGAAAGAGAAGGCCGTAGGAGATAACTGATCTGTAGTTCTGAGAATTAAAAAACCTGGACCACGTCATGCATGTCCGTGAAGCCTCAAGCCCGACTGGGACAAAGTTCTGTCATCACAACAGGGCAGCTCCCACGCCGCGTCTGATCCAGGAAACTGCAGCAACCTCGCTCCTGCGAGGTTTTACATTTCACGTGATAAGGTGACGTTCTTTCACGTTGCGAACCAATCAAGACACTGAGGAAGATGTCAGCGGAGAACATTGTGTACCCGCCCACGCAATCCTGAGAAGAGGTCTGATTGGAGGTGTTGAGGAAAAAAATAGTTATTATTTCATTACACTTGGAAAATGTGGATAGTTTGACAAACAGAATCATCAGTTGACTGCAAACTAAGTAATATTACAAAGTAAAGAAATAATATGCAGCAGTTAGTGATGAAATTAGTGCACGATATCTCAGTTGGCTGTTGTGTTGACTTCCTCATAGGCCTGACAAACACAATAATATAAAAATTGAGGATATATATGATACATTGTACAATCACACTGAAAATATGTATAATACTTAACGAGTGATGGAGGAACAGTGGACAGAATGCTCTGCGTGTACCGACGACACGCTGAGGGTCGTACAATTATGGAATACAAAAAGTACGTGTGGGGGGGGGTGTACGGTGAGACCTGATTTGCAGAGCGGTAATCAGGGGGATAAGGAGACAGGAGATAAATGAGTGGATGATGAGTCAGTGAGGAGGGAAATTATTTGCAGGGGAGGAACAGACCGAAGGGAGGAGAGGTGCAATGGAGGAGAGGGGGCTAAGAAGAGAGGACGGCAGACAGAGACGGAGAGCGGCACCGAGAGGATTAAAAAAAGAAAGAGAGAGAGGGAGGGCAAGTGATGAATGGAAGGAGAGGTGCAGAGGAAGGAGGTGAGGGAGAGATGAGAGGTGAGATTGGGAGGAAAGTGTCATCATTCACTCCCACGAGTCACACTCAGTCAGTAACTGCTCAACACGCCGCATCAAATGTATATTTCATTCTGGTCTTCAGCAACACGCACACACACACACACACACACACACACACACATGCAAGATGGTAGAGACAGACTAAGATGAAGAAAGAAACACACACACACACACACACACACTGTTGGAGTGCACGCATGTGTTAAATTTCCTGCCAAGGGATGCATTCAAGTCCATAAATGAAAGTGACCTAGCCGTGGCGAGGGGGTTTAGCGGAGCGCAGAAGGCCTAAGTACGGCCAGATGGACGAACTAGCTCGCTGGCAGGTAGTAACCAGGCTGCAAGCTTCCTTTTGATTGGCTCTAATTATGATCTGCTGGCGAGCCTCCCGGAGAACACGCTGACACGGTCGACGTGTGCTTGCTTGTGTTCGTCTGAGTCGAATCTAGACCCTTTTTTTTTCGGAGGGAAAACAGGACGAGCTACGGCGTCGATCGGGCGAAAAGTAGTTTGTGTTGAAGTGAAGCGCGGCCAAAAGCAGCATCTCAGCGAAGCCCTGTTCCAGCTCCTTTTTTGTATAAAGCAAGTTCATTTTACGGGGACACGATAACAACTGAACACATCAAATTCTTCCCGGCCCTGTTCGCATGTGCACACGGTTTTTCGCGTGAATCATGATGCAATGGTCGATTAACTTCTTCAATAATGCAACAGCGTCAGACGGAGAGAAAAAAAACTAATGCTGTGCAGCCAATTGTTCAAACCAACAGAACCACACTTGTGTAAACAATGTAGACAATATGAGGAGAGGCTGCAGCCATAAACAAATGGAATTTTTGGGTTAGCACATTTCAATCAGTGTTACAAGTGCTTTTAGATTTCCTTCAATTTTGCCATATTTATAATATTGTTTGGATTGTCTGCCCTCATAATACATCTGCAGAGCCAACTTTTTTCTGCGCTGTGTAATGTTGACTTGCTGACAGGTCGCCAGCCTATCACACACACGGCCTGTGTTTTGGTTGAAAAGTTACTAGACTGGCGTTAGTACAGTATGTACGGTCTGTTTCTGAGCCGGTGTCCAGCAGCCACCAGAGGAACTGCGCCCTGACGCAATTTCAACTAGACGTGGACGGAAATTTCCTTGAAGTGCCCGTCAAAATGGAAATTGTAACATCAAAATTCCCATGTCAACCACGGTGGAACCATCTGCTGAGGGAGATGGTGCGATTCCATCCAAAGCTCCGGAGCGCCTATCAAACGGACCTCAGGTGAGATTGTCGTGGCCAACATCGTGTCACTCCTCCTTTCCCCTACCTTTGTTCCTTATTGCCCGGATTACTTCTCCGTCCTTTTTTCGCCTTCTCCCCTTTTAGTCTCCATTATCCTGATCTTCTCTTTCAGCTTTTCATTTCCTCCTCCCTTGTGCCTCCCTTCTCTCCTCCTTTTCCTCCTCTTTCAGAGGAGGCTGCTCTACATGCCAGACCTCTCCCCGTGCCTTCTCTTCTCATCCAGCCTCTAATCAGATCAATTCACTATTCCATTCACTGGGATATAATAAGGTGATTATGCACGGGCCCTGCACTGCTCCCAGCCATGCCTTCACACACACACACACACACACACACACACACACACACACACACACACACACACACACACACACACACACACACACCCTGCCCCTTTAGCGTTGATGGGAGTTGACGTCGCATTTCCCTCAAAAAGTCTGTGGATGTCCTCTGTCAGAGAGAGCTGGCAACCTGGTGCTCCCCTGATTCATTTGCCTGTTCGCCTCTAATCAGTGTCAGGATGGAGGGAAGGACGCACGGGCTGGAAGAAGGAGAGGGAGAGAGGGAGGAAGGGAGGCGGGAGGAATAGGCGTGCGAGGGAGAGAGCAAGGTGTCTCTAAACGTTTGATTAGGATCCGCCGGGAGGCCTTTTTCAGATCCAAAGCACAACACTCACGGATGAATAACCTCTTCATGTCGCAGTTCAGCAGCCCAGTCAGAGATTCTCTATGAACCTCATCCTGAAGGAATACATTACGGTTTCTTTTTTGAGAAATGTGAATATGAAGTGCACAGCCAAGAATTTATTAATCCAAGATCCCTTACTTGTAAAATAATTCCCTAAAATAAAATGATTTCATTTTGATAACACCTCAATGGTATATACTATGGCTCGCCGAAATACGTAAATGGCCTGTACGGGACACGTAGGTGATTTCATGACGATGAACGACAAGGTTAACTTAAAACTAAAGCTCTTAGACAGTTACCTTGGAAAGGAAAAGGCAGAGGAGTGGCCGAGACATGCGATGAAACATAAGAAGAAAGCCGACTACTCAGACGGGGGGGGTGGGGGGTTGTTATTTTTGCACGGTATTCACTGTGTGCCCTGGCCCTGTGATTGCAAGTAGGCAATTTTCTCTTCAGTTAGACGAGGAAAAAATGTAGATGATGAGAAGGGGGGCGAGTGAAGAAAAAGTCTCCGAGACAAAGTGCTGATAAGCCGTAAAAACGCCTCGGCAGGGCAACAGAACACCTGGCTCTGTGGAGGAGCCACACCGTGATTGGCTGAAACAAGTCAAACACCCCCCCCCCCCGTATGGAGGCAAACTGTGGAGCCTTAAGGAAGCCCATTATTTCTCACTCTGTGTAGGTTTGTCACAGCTCGTGCGAAGCATCGAAGGAAGTGGACGGTGAATGCAACATGTGCACTATGGTGGCACAGAATTCAAGCTGTCTCGATATTGACTATCTTTTGGTGTTTTCTTATTTCGTCTTTATATTTTCCTCATCACTTTGAGTGTTTTATTGTCTTATCTTTATCATTTTGTGTGTCTTTGCTTACCTGCCTTTGGTGTTTCCTCATTTCAACCTTATGAGGTTTACAATAGCGTTTCTTGGGCCCCTTCTAATTTGGCTTTGCTCTGTGGCTGGATGGGGTTGGACGGAGGGGTGAGGGTATTGCATTTGTTATTTTTACTCTGTAAAAGCACTTTTTGATAGATTGTTTGTATGTAAAGTGCTATAGTCCCACAAACTAAGAGATTGGTAATTGATTCATTGATTCATTGAAATTACTAAGGTGGAAAGAAGATAAAGAGATAAACTAGATTGATCTACTTTAAATTGATGCTAAAATATATTATTGCATCCTGTGCGTATGTTCGATTGTGATACATTTATCATTTTGTTACAAGAGCAAAGTCGTCATGGTGACAGTCGTGCATTCTGGGGTGTAATTATCATTTCCACCTCCAGAGGCTGCTACTGTTCCTGGTTATTTTTAAATAAACATGTCAATAATAATAATAATAATAAATGTCATGTTGTAGGCAACACCACTCCCCATTCCATTATTGATTTAAAGGATCTCTTATCACACCTTGCCTGAGAAGAGGACGATAATCAGAAACTCTGGGACGCCCTTCATACCAACCACAACATCAAACTGACTATCAGACTAAAACATAGTCTTAGTAGTCATGTAGCCCCTGAAAAGACTTCCTGTTCTGGTGCTGTGCGTGTAAGTGTGTGTGTGTGTGTGTGTGTGTGTCAACCTGGTTCCGTCACCCACAGTTCCACCTGTGCTCCTGCAGCGTCTGCAGTAGACAGCCCTCGCTCGTTCATCTGTAGACTCTGCCGGATCATCAGCGCGGTACAGACGTCATGGCCAAATTTTCTGCTCCTTGCTCTGGCTGCAGTGCCGCAGGTTAACTACACCCGCTCACCCCCTCCCCTGCCCGCCGTCTGGCCCCGTCCTCGTCCGGCCTGCCGACCCACTGTCTTCTCTGTTCTCCGTTCTGCCTTCAGCTCTGCTGGCTGCTGACCTCTGCCCTGACCTGCCGCTCCATTGCATTTCAGCCCTCACTGCCCAGTTAAACTCCAAGAATCACTCCCGCGCCAGCTATCGCATCCATCTACCTTTCTTATCCTCCAGATTGCCTTCCAGCTGTTCCTTGGATCCTGTCTCCGGTGCTCATCTTCACTGTTTTTCACTTACTGACAATATAATCCAGGGGAGACGCCAAAAACCACCGGGAAAGCAAATCACGGTTGCTGATTTGACTAAAAACACCTATTCTGCTCAGTCTTGACTCTGTGGTAATAGCTCCAAGGATAGTGAGTATCCTCCGGAGATAAAGTCTTAATATATCTTGCAAAGCCCCAAAGTCTGGCCATGCAATCAAATATTTATTCATGATTTTGCCCTCAAGTTTCAGAACAGGGAGTCTGTGCATTTTTTTTAATATTCTGCTTGTCAGTAAAACATGGGAATAAAAGAAGAGCCAGCAATCGTCCTCTAACTTTAAATCCTCATTACTGTACCAGAAAATGCCAATCATACAAATCCAAATCCAATAATATTCTTTCCAAAAGAACCGGTGACAGGCCTGATGTCAGCTTTGCACTGAGGCCATGTCTTGGATGTGGGAGGCTTGTGAGGACCAGATTGGTGCACACGGGTACAGGCCATCTCTTCTGCTTTGAGGACTAGGGAGGATGAGCCGCCGAAAGAGACTGATGGTATCTCAAAAGAACAGTGGTAGTCATCAGCCAAGTCCCCAGTCGTCTGTCAACTCTGTGACTAGCTGGTATTAGTGTTAACGTAACATCTCCAGCGTTATCAGCGCTTAAGTAAATTAAATTTGCATTTTGTATCTTAATGTTTCTGACATAGTGCTAAAGAGAGGTGAGAAGACAAAGTACTAACAGCTGTCGAGTAAATGTAACGGAGTTAAAAGTACAATTTGCCTCTTAAATATACTGCAGTAGAATTATAAAGTAAAGTAAAAGTACCTCGAAAGTGCACTTATAGTATTTGATTAAATGTCCTTGCAAACATCTCTCTGTTTTTGTGACAAATACAAGCGTTGTTTCCGTATCTGCGTTAATTCAAACCCAAAACAAAGCAGGAAAAGAAAAAAAAGGAGGACAACAAAAAAATTCCTCTCCTAAGCTTTGGTCAGAAACATGTTTATTACTGAGGATCTGTTACTGTGGAACACGGTTGAAAATGAAAGTCTGCGGATGCTTTCGCGGCATCCAGGGAGCAGATAACATCAAAGAACGGTCCCTTGTGGTGTTCGCTTATTAAAAATGGTTGTTGAAACCCAGAATGCTTCATCGCTCACCACTTCAAACGTTTAATTTCTCTCTGGGAGAGAGAGAGAGAGAGAGAGAGAGAGAGAGAGAGAGAGACAGTTTTAGTATGCACACTCCAATGCATATCTCAGTCTTTATGTCTTCCTGAAAATGTTCTGTGCAAACGTAAGAGCCGTGTGTTTGTATAGGCCCCCGCCAATCGTGGGAACTTAATGTAACGTCATTTGTCTTGTGGACAGATGTACAATGTCGTGGTTGACAACCCTTAATACAGAGAGCCTCGCTTGACTACTGGAGATGAAACCCTCTCAAGTGACATTTAGAGTATCAAGATCAAGTTACTTTCACGGTCGCCATCACCAGCACCATTAGCATTCAGTGTGTGTACGTTCCGGCTCTAAATGCGTGCCCCCCCCCCCCCCCCCCCCCCCCACTCGCCCCTGCTTCCGCGACTACAAAGTGAATGGTTGTGATTCGCACCCCTTCTTTTGCTACAGTACACACAATGGAAATGTGGTAATAAGGAGAGTGCACATGGAAACCACAAGCCTGTAAAAGCTGATCGTATCGCACATGTGTCAGTTACTATCGCAGGATCAGTAAGGGAAGAAGTATGGAAACACAGATACACACTTCATCCAAATGAGGAACAGTATCTGTTGTGTAATAAACACAGGTACAGTACATATGTGCAGGGACTAGCGTTAGTCAAAGCAGCGCAGTCAGAGTAGCTCCTGCCGTGATCTCCCCCAGAGGCCACATCGGCGACACTTGGGTCAACGCTGCAGACATTTCTGTCAATCGTGTCACGTCAAAGTGATAGAAATTGACTTGGCAGGGGGCTTTGGAAAAAGCCTTGTCGATAGCTTCTCTCTTGACGAGGTGGTAAGTGACACTCATGAGGCTCCATTTGCACTGTCAGACTCATAAAGGTTTAAAGTCGATTTTTGGGGGAGAGGGAAAAATGTCAAACAATCCGTGCGGCGGCTTCAATAGGTCCAAAATGCTGCTGTTTCTGGGATTATCACTGGTTCAAGGAATTGTGACCATTTAACACTAAACCTGGCCTCGCTGCATTGGCTTCCTGTTCGTTTTCAAATTGATTTTAAGATTTTATTGATGACTTTCAAGACTTTACTCAAACAAGCCCCTATGTATATCAATGATTCCCCAGAGCCCGATTGGTGACTAAAGGCTGTCAAGCTTTTGCAATGATTTATCAATTGAGATGACACATGCTACATCTGTTACCGCTTTAAAATCATTTATTAATATGTTCTTAAAAAAAACAAACCCATTTAATCTCTGTGTAAATTAAAATGTATTTGATTTAATGTTATTGCTGTTTTATCCTTTTGTAAAACATGTAGCAACTTTGTTAAGAAAACTGCTATATAAATAAAACTTGTTTGTATCATTTCATCTGTCTGTATATTAAAGATATTAGAAGATATTATAGTATCTATCGAGCACTACAATCTGCTCAGGTCGTAACCTGCATATGGCTGGACCTTCAGGAGGTTTTCCTTGACATTACATAGTATAGTGTTACTTTCACTAAGTTATATTTAACATGTGTTATCGGGAATTCATCTGTTTTGTAGATTGAAATATGTTTGCAATCCTTCAAAAAATGCCATAATAAAACATTCAAGATTTGGCTTATTTGTCATTTCTATGTGCATTAACTTACAAAAAGAGACGAAATTTTGTTCCTCCAGTGCCGAGCAGAGCAGTTTAAAGAAACAAATAATACACATAGTATATATAAAACATAATAATATCGATAAGTAAAGAGGGGATTTATAAAAAAAACCCATTACATTTAACATTTTCCCACACTTTTTCAGCTACTGTATGTGAATATTAGTCATTATCGTCAATATATTTGTCTGTATATATAAATATATATTTTTTTTTTTACATGTAGGAACGTTTGATCGCGCACAATTTTTTCCACCGGCGGACTGTGTAGGTCGGACGCCCTCGCGACGTCACTTCCTCCCCACGTGAACCGCTCCGGACATGTGAGCAGGAGCGTCTACCATCCACGGCGGCTTTTTCCTTCTTCACGTTTTCAGCTCACAGCCATCTACCATCGCATTCTGGTCTCATGGTTGTCGACAGCGGAACCATGGAGCCCGCAGAGGAGCAGCAGCAGGAGCAGGAGGAGGAGGAAGAAGAGGAGGAAGAAGAGATGCTCGGCCTCGACTCAGAGGAAAACAGCGAGATGTCGGACGATGAGGTGAGTTTTACGACGTCCACGGAGCAAACATTGGAATTTCCAACAGCTCCGTTTTTATTCCACTTACACACTCAAACACACACACACACACACACACACACACACACACACACACACACACGTGGCACCTGAACCTGTAGAAAGATGTCTCACTGGTACAGAAGTGAAGAGACAGACTTGTTTACAGCCATGTCAGAAGACGACGTTAGCAAAGATAAAGCTAATGCTAATGCTAATGTTTTTATTATTAATTTTGTTTATTTAAATGAACCTATTACAAAGACAAGCACAGAGACATGTTTCGCATATGGCGTTTTACAATTTTGATGTGCAATAACAGGACATCTACCTCCTACACAAATGTGTATGTTAATATGATAATTTTAACTTAAATCATTTCAGGTATTAGGGTACCACCATAATATAAAAACCCACAACAGTAGTGGTAATCATAACAATAATTTAACAAAAAAGATAGTAAATAAAATATATTAAAACAAACAATATTACCCAGGGGTTTAAAAAAGTAAAACATAAGCATAAACATATTTCTGGCATGGGCATTTTTTATGTGTAATTATTTTTTTTAGCTAATAGATTATTTTTTAAGTACAGTCCTTAATTTGGAAATGTTGTATCATAATGGTGGAATTGTCTCCTGCGGTTTTGCTACTGTCGCCTACAGTTGCACATGTTGTAAACTTGTGTGTGTGTGTTGTCTTTTAGCTTCAAGAAGCCTTTGCAAGCGGCTTGTTGAAACCGGGGATGAACGTCCTGGTGGATCAACCCAAAAAGCATGTCAACAATGTGGTGAGTGAACCTCTCCTTGTCCTATTGAGTAGTCAGTTGTACTGTAGCATGTACTGTAGGGACAGGGACGAAAAACACGACTTATACATGATATAAATAATTGTGGAAATCTAGTCGGTAGTCACGGAACAGTTCTTGTAACTCGTTTCTGTGTGGCTTTTTATGTATTTGGACTTGTTTTGATGAACTGTGCTGCATGCGTGCTGTGATTGCAGGAGGGGATGAAACAGTGCCTCGCCGACTTCCGTAAAGACCTTCCCTGGGTGGAGAGGCTGGTTCTGACCAACCCGCCGGCCGAAGACGTTCTCTCCCAGGCCGAGGGGAAAGTTCCCAAACCGGCCAACGGGGATGTCAACGCGGACGACGATTTCCAGAGGGAGATGTTCTTGTAAGTGAACATACCAAGATGTTAATTTCTTATAATATTCTTCACGGGTGTTAAAGTCTAGATGAAGCAGTCTCTTCTTCAAACTCTCAACTATAATTTTATCTGTTCCCTGTAGCACCAGTGGTTTTATTTATTCATGTTCCATGTTGTCCTCCAGCAGACATACAAATGCTGTCACATAATTTGTGCAAGTGAAAGAGTAGTAATTGATTTAGGCTGATGGGGTATACATACATTACATTCAGTCAGGTACAACACAGTGTGCTGTTGAGGATATTTGTACATCCTGCTTGGTCGTAATAATTTTTTTTTCAAGTGTTAACGTTCTGTGTTTGTTCATTTACAGCTACCGTCAAGCTCAAGCCACAGTCCTTGAGGCACTGCCGCTCCTGAGCAAGCATGGCATAGCCACCAAGAGGCCGGAGGATTACTTCGCAGAGATGGCCAAGTCAGATCAGCACATGCAGAAGGTGAGCCGAGGTTTTCAATTTAAGGGTCACCTGTCAGTAAGACATACAATTTACAACTAATTGTAGTCCTTCAAATATGGACTGAAAAATGTAACCTTTTTTAAACCTTATTTAAAAATTTTTTTTCTTCTGTATGTTGTAAACTGACTGATTAGCTAAATTTAAATGTACTAGAGCACCTCTGGTGGATATGTTCTAGCATTGTTGTAAATATGTTTTGATGATTAGGACAGTAAAAACCTTCCCTTCTGTCTTTAATCTGTGTGGGCAGTTCACGTTTCATCACACACAGTGGCTCAGGAACTCGGCATGGTTCCTTTTTAGAATGCCCCTTGAATCCAAATGTTGTCGCAAATGTGAACGTTTTCTCTCTCTCTCTGTGCAGATCAGGAAAAAGCTAATTTCAAAGCAGATGATACTGGAGAAATCGGAGAAGGCCAAGAAACTGCGCGAGCAGAGGAAGTTTGGCAAAAAGGTTGGTTGGTCCCCGTCACTGTTTCTCTCATAAGTCTTGCTCCGAGAGTCCAGTCTATTCATTTCTTGTAAATCTAGAATATAGTTGGAAAACTCCAGGCGTGTGTAATGAGTCTCCTTGATGATTATGAGGAAAATGTCTTGTGTTTGGTGTCAGGAGTTAACATGAATTTTGAATGTGTCAGGTCCAAGTAGAAGTGATCCAGAAGAGGCAGAAGGAGAAGAAGGCTATGATGACAGCTGTAAAGAGATACCAGAAAGGTGGGTGATTTGTTTTTCTCCTTTTTAAGTACGATTTATGATTTTTCAGTGCACACAGAAAGGTGAAATGGTTATTGTAATGTGATTACTGAAATGGTCTCCACTTATACTGCTCCCTGAAAATGAAATTTGTCTTTAGTGTTTTTTAAAGTCTGAGGTTTTTAACATTTCTGATCACGTCCTCTCCCAGGAATGACCGACAAGCTGGAGTTCTTGGAAGGAGACAAGAAGCAGCCGGGTAAAGACTCTGCTCAGGGCTCAAAGAAAGCAGCGGCCAAGAAGGGGTAAGGTTTCCCCCCAGTTCATGCTGTGCACCTTGCATAACATAAATATCAAGTTTTAACATTTTTTTTAAATTCCTGAAGCCGTTTCACAAAATAACACAAAAATATTATATTGTCGTAGACCCAACGCCAAGAGAAAATTCAAGGACCAAAAGTTTGGCTTCGGAGGCAAGAAGAGCGGAAAGAAGTGGAACACCAAGGAGAGCTTCAACGACGTTTCCAGTTTCCGCGCCAAGGTGGCTAACGCCAAGGGAGGGAAGAAAGGCAAAGGAGGAAAACAAAATGTGAGTCACGCACGCATTAAAACGGCCCTGGTTGATTTACTAAATGTACTGGGAAAACACCTAATGTTTATTTTTTTCTTCTCTACTTTCAGAAACGCCCGGGCAAGTCCGTGCGCAAGAAGATGAAGGGTCGCTCATAAAAACAACTGACGGGCTGGTCAACAGACTGGACTAAGACTCGCTTCTAGCTAGGGTTTCTCACACTTGCGCTCCTCGGGAGGCACGTGGGGGAAATCTCCTACACTCTTTTGTACAATATGTCGTCTGTAGAACGAGTCTGGTTTGACACGGAGGACTCTATAAAAAACCCTGCAAGCCGCAGAAAGAGCTGCGTCATGACATATTACTAAGGAAGCTGCTGAAAGGACACTGCTGGTGAAGAAAAGACACGAGTGGACTGCACAGTGCAACCCAAACAGTTTTATTTTCCCACATGCAGTTTCCATAAGTCGTGAAAAAGATAATTTGTGTCCATGTGCCCTGTCAGATAAGGAAGTTTAGATCCACCTCTCTGCGATTGCTCCCCAGTATTTTCACTCACTTACATTGTGTATGCTCTTCTGAGTTTGGTTTATTCTTTTGTTTGTTTTTGTTTTTTTCTCCAACTCGGCTCCTTGACTCGTCGATTCTCCCTCATGTGACGTGACATTTTATAATATCGAGCAGCTGTCAGCGTCGGCCTTTTCCCGTTCATTAATATGATTAGTGTGTGATGGGCGAGTGTGCTTCGTGTAGACCCATGCAAGGGTTTTTCTAAGTCAGCAAAGAAGAGAATGAAAAACTTCTGCTGCTGACTGACTGACACCAGTATGTTTTTATGTATCTGAACAGAGGTGTCGAATTCATGGAGATCTTATGACTGTTTTTCCGAGGGTTTATTTTCCAGCTTTCAGGGCAGATTCTTTATGTCTGGTGACGTCTGTGCTCCTGTGGTTGAAATGTATTCTCCCGTCACTTCGGTTCTCCGGAATCTGGAGGCAGAAAACGGGTCAGATTCAGGAAGAGTTGACCTGGAGATTAAAGTTGGCTTAAAATGAACATCACGTGACCTTAAACTTATTCGGTTCCTTAGGGTTTGATTTTCAAAACTGTTGATGCAACAAAGTGTAAAACAACATTTTTAACCTCGAATACAGAGTTGTACAAGTTGCAGCACAACGCTGCTTTGGAAATTATTAATTTGAAAGTAAGCAAATCTCTAACTCAATTCCTGCTTAGTCGAACATCTTTCTGTAATTACAGTTTTATAATGGCTTTGGCTTGAACTTGTCCTGGAGTCAAAAAAGAAAGAAAAAGATAATTAATGCTCTATTGTCGCTGTGTCTTATCTGCATTTAACACTGAAACAACATTTTAACAAACTTTTACGACATATTTATTGTGGTTAAATGTCTCAATCGTATCAGTTTTGGGACCATAAACTGTCACCGTTGTACTGTGATGCACTGTTGGAACCAAAATGAGTTACTATAAGTAAATAGTAAAGATCCGTAGATCCAATAAGAACAATTAAAACATTTTTTTATTTTAAAACATCTCCTTCTGAGTGAAAACCCATGGGACAATAGTTTACATTATCTATAAGCCATCACCGACTTGGAACATTTTATTTGCAACATATAGTAACTTTTTTTTAGACTTAAATGTTTTGATTCATAATTCTACCCCAAACTTCAACTTTATCAGAAACCAGTGGGAAAAATTTTCTATAGTTGAATTCAGACCGTCTGCAGTTTGGTTAATAACTCTTAATAAATCTGTCACAGCCTGTTTTTTCCCCTCACCAGTGGAGTTGATACCCATCCGATCTCCTGACTCTCGGTCACTGGCATCGGATATTTCTTGGTGGGCTCCTGGTGGGCCTTGTGGAAGGCCTCGAGGAACTCCGCTGCAAAAGAGACAAGTCTGTCACATCGTCTCTAAAGGCCTCATCCTGTTGTAGGATCACAGCATGTACAAAGTAGCATGACGGGGACTTTAACTGTTTTTCTTTGGTCCAGAAGAGAAGGGAAAAAAAGACAATGAACGTGAACTCACGATTCTCCACAATGTTTTCAGCTGGTTTCTTGGACATGGGTTTGTCGGTGAGCACATGCACTGAAAGGTAATGGAGACACAAGCGCGCACATTTTTTACAAAAAGGTCAAAAGTCGCTGTAACGATGCAACAATCTCTGCAATGCAAGGCAGACATAACCTGCCTTTTTGAAAATGACATGTAACTATGTTTTGTGTTTGTGAGCAATAAGCCCTTAGTTATCTTTACACTCCCAATCATCTTTGTTTGGTGGTGCGTTCAATGACAGGTGAGTTTCTAGCAAACGGTGCCAATAATGTGTGGTTTAAAAAAACAACTTGTTTCTTGGAAGGAGACTGCTGTTGAGGCTTGAGCCCCACAGATTAAACGTAACTTTAATAAAAACCTCAATTATTATTATCATCACAGGATCATACGTCTACATATGAAATTAAATCTTTATTCTTCAATTATTCTTTTGCCTTTTCCTTAGTGAACACAGTCTCCTTTAGGTCCAGAACAACAGTGAAAGGAACTCAGGTAAGTCTTTTAATGTTTCATAATCTTTTCTTACGTTTCCTTCGCGGATTGATGCTGAACTCCGTGTGGAGCTTCTGGTGCCTCTGCTCTTTCCGGATCGTCTCCACGTGAATCGCGTTCTGATGGACGACGTCCACCTCTTTCTTTTCGGCCATGTCGACGAACGGACGGTGTCGCCGCGGCTCGTCCGAGGCCGAGGGCTCGGTGCCGGGAGCGCGACGTTCATTGGTTCCCACCGCGCCGCCGCGACCTTCGATCTCTGCCCCTTTTATCTTCCGCGTTGCCAGGCGACGAGAAAACAGAGTCCGGCCGGAGCCGCGGTGGCGGCACTCGACCGCACGATGGCGCCACGCGCCCAGTTTGGCTCGTGATGGGTGAGTACAACAGCGACATGTGTTCTTTATACTGTATACAGATATTGACATCTGCACATCATAAAGTGAAGAGTTAGACACCAGGACACAATCATATCTAAAAGTATTTAACAATTAAGGCTGTTTTAAATAAAGACCTATGTAAAATTATTACAGCTTCAATTGTCTGAGATGAACAATATCAAGGAGCATTAATATTAAATAAAAACCAAATAATCAAAAAAGCGGCAAAAATGTTATTTTAATAATTGATTCATCTGTCTTTTAATTTTCTATATCAATCAATCAATCAGTTGTTTGGTGAATCAAACAACGGTATCAGACTTTGATTTGAGCAAAATGTTCAAAATGTTTTCCGGTGGTTTCTGTAAAAAAACACTCATTTGCAATATTCTGCAGATGTTTTGCATTCGTTACATTTTCAATTTTCACTCTCTGAAGTGTCTGTTATTGCCATTCAAAATCCTTTAAAAACATCCTCATGATATATTCACAGGGTAAAACTTTGACTCAGCTGGAATAGAGAACTGAAAAAAACTACTGAAACATGAAATGACCCTTTTAAAAAGAACTGTTACTACAGAGCAGACACACTTTAACTAAAATAAAAATTCTTTTTAACAGAATTAAAATTTTAGGCAAAACTGCATATTGATGGGGAAAAAAGCCTTCATACCCAGTTTATGTTTCTTTTCCTTTTGTATTTGAATGTCTTGACAAAGATTCAGAGTGAAATCTGGCTGCATCATTTTGCCAACAGGAGAATTATTAATCGCCACACTTAAACATCACATTAAATATCCCATCCATTTCTCTGCCTCTGGTTTTCACAGACACCAGCGAGTCATTCGGTCTTAGATCAAGACACTGTGCAACATTAGAACTCAAGCACTTCTCCACTTTGAGGCTATAAATTCTTTCATTAACAAATCTCGGCCTTATCTTTTCCTCTCAGTGGGGAAAGACCCCCCCCCCCCCGCTGATTTCCAGAAGCCATTTGTTCATCATCTCCCAGTTTCAACGCTGCATTTCCTTTGGAATGAACTGCTGCTCTGTGTGCCGTGTGTTCAGAATTGTTTGGCCCAGAGCAAACAAACCCATCACAATGTGTTGGAAGAGCACGAGATGAACGAATCTGTCCACGGCGCGTGAGAATGTAGCCAGACTTGAGTGCAGTGCGAGGGATTGTTATTATTTTTTTATGACTTGCATATGTTCTCTCAGGGCGATTGACGACGGTCTCCTCATCGGGTGTCTGTCACACACACACACGCACACACACACACAAACACACACACACACACACACACACACTGACACATGCACACACACACTGACACACTTCTATTGTGTGCACAAGACTGCGTGTATGCGTGTGTTCGAGAGTTTCTGTGAAATTTAACGGTTGTTAACATTTCACACTAAGAAGAAGCACAAACTTTTTAGAAACTAATAAATACCCAGAGGGCCCGTGAACTTGTGACTGTGTGTGTGTGTGTGTGTGTGTGTGTTCCACACATTATCCTGGCGTGTGCACTTGACTTCCCCTGGTCTCCGGTGTCACAAATCACACATTAAATAACAGACGCCTCCTCTCGCATCTTATAAATAATACTCTTCTGGTTGGGTGGCTGCTGTTGGTGCGCTGATAAACTTCCACCGCGGACGGCAGTGACGACCCCCTGCGCGGCCTGCTGACGTCTCGCCACTTGTCCCCTCTCATGAGGATATATCTTATTTCATTTCCCTTTTCATTTGGTTTCTCCTCCTCCTCCTCCTCTTCCTCCTCCTCTTCCATGCAGTCCCATCTGTTTTCCTCGGAAGTAATTCATTTGTGCTTCATGCGCTCTCTCTCTCCCCCTCATCCCTGTCTTTGTCAGTTGTGTGAACTTTTCTGCGTGCTTTGCGCGGATGCTTCTCCCCTCACAGCATTAGACAGCTTAATAAAGGCTGCGATGCTCAGCTCTCGGTCGCTGTCTCATGAGCGGATTCGAGCGTTATCGGCGCTGCGTGGAAGAAATGATGGAAACAGGTAATAACTCAAGACGGTGGAAAGGGCCGGGGGAGAGATTTCAGTGATTTCAGCGTGGGCTGGTGACGATCCCCCTGTGGTGTGTGTGTGTGTGTGTGTGTGTGTGTGTGAGCAATATGTATTATGGGAGGATGGGAGGGCTCGTGGTGTCAAGCTCTGTTCCCAAGTTCCTGTCACAGTGTCGGAGCGAGTTAGCATCAAGGCGGCTTTTGAGTTCCTCAGGCTGGGAATAGTCGAGGGCCAGTTTGTGAGTTGTTGTTTCCCCTCCTCCCCTCCCCAAACTCCTCATACCAGGGGAAGGTACTACGGTGGGTGTGTGATTTTAATAAACTCTGACAAGGTTTTCGGGCTGTTTCCCCAGTTCCTCCACTTCTGACGTGTGCAGTTCACGAGGAGGTGTTCTCAGGCCGCTCGTAGGCGCAGTAATGCGCGTTAACAAAGGGACCGAATCCGCAACATCCCCCGAGTGTTGGTTGGAAGAAAAGCATGTGCACGTAGACGATCTGCGTGAACGCACGATCTTGCAAGGCTGGAGTGAAGATGCATGTCCAAAAGAAAAGCCAACATCCTCAGGTGGAAAGAGAAACACACCTGTTTTGTATACATTATGAAAGACCTGGATATTAGGGCTGCGACTACAAGCAACGATTATTTCATAATCGATTCATTTGTCCATTATTTAAGGGAATCCTCTCTCTTTTTGCGCTAATGTGTCTACGTCACCAATATCTTATCTCTGGCTCTACTTTTTCTTTTTTTCTTGTTTTGTATGTTGTATTTTTTTTTTCTTCATATCTTTCATCGGTCAGACTTTGCCTTTAGATGTTGGCCTCGTGAGTGACGGCTCTTATTCTGGCATCTGAACAATGGATTGTTATCAAAAGCCCTTCCAATGCTATTGAGCATGCCATGGTTTCGATGGCACTATGTATAAAAAAAACCCAACATGATTTCTACACCCAACAGAATGCACTACATTGTACATGGGGAGAGATTTCAGACACAAAACGATCCACGGAATATTTCCACGCAGAGATGCTAAGAAATGTGATTGAGTGAGACGTTTCTCTGTTTTCCTCTCCGCTCAGATCGCCTTCCTTCCTTCCTTCCTTCCTTCCTTCCTTCCTTCCTTCCAACCTCTGCCTCCGTTCCCCGGCACCCGCCTCTGACCTTTCCCAACAAGGCCACTGTTTTTAATTACCCGGCGCCTCACGTCGCCCGCTAATTGAAGACCGTGTCATGTATTATTCAGCCATTTTCTCCGCCATTGCTCGAACATTAAACGAGGTGCACACGCCCCCCCCCCCCTCCCCCCACTCCGTCTAATCCGCTCTAACATGTGCATGATGGCTAATGAAAGCCACCGATGATGAAACCGCCTCTGTAGTTGTCATTCTGGTCGCCGCTGACCCTCAGATGTGAGTGTGTCTGTGATTGCCGTGTACTCAAAGGAAGCTGTACCTTCTTTTCTTCTCTTTCTTTTTTTGCAATCAAGCACCACTTAATAGAAATGTAAATTGATTTTTCTGTTGCACAAATGCAGCCAGGAAGAGTCGTCCTCAGTGCCACCAGTGACAAGCGAACGACTAGCACGAGCACGGTGACCTTCGGAATTAAGATAAGAACGACCGACGGCTGCGAAATTATTCATGGCACATCTGCGGATCCATCATGTCTTCTCTGTGAATCGCCCCATGGTAAAAGTATACAAAATATGCCACTTCATTCCAATATGACCACTACAAACGTAACTAAGATTCATGATTAAGGTATGATTAGATTCTACAGTTACCACTAACAACATTGCCTCCTATTCATTTTACTACAGTAAATATCTGTTTAAAGTAATGTCAATAAACGTTATAATATACATGTGATATATTCTTTAAATTGAAGTTGCAAAAAAACATATTTCTTATATTGTCCTTATATATTGTCCTACTTATTGACTACAGTAGGATCTATGATCTTTTCTGAAACCTTTTCCAAAGTGATTTTTTGTGCAACCACATCTTCACGCTGGACTTCAGGATGTAAATCCCGGTCCTGGTGCTTTGCGTGCCCATGATCCACTTTTCTCTGATTTCTTTTAATCCAACTGAACATAATCCAGCTAGGAAGTGTGTTTTCTGCCAAATGTGTTAAAAAGCAAATCAGTGTACAATCACATTGTACACTGATTTATTGGGAAAAAAAATCACTGTCGCGGTTCAAAATCGCCTATGTAGCATGTTCCTCTGTTGTAAAAATCAGAGTTGAAAGCTGAACAAGACCCTCTCTATTATAAAAACTATGAAAATAATATCAATCTGAACCAAGTGACAAAGTGTTGGTTTTCACACACGAATGAGATCATGATTCAAAGCTTAAGTTTCTCAACCGAAGAGAGTTTTTTGGGGGGAATTTGTCGAAGGAGGCGCACTAAAGTGTGAAGTGATCGGCAGCGAAGACCGTGAGAAAGCGGTTTTCGTGGTTTTGGCTCTGGACCCCCGTGTCTGCTCTGTCTGTGGCCGCCAGTCAACCAGAACACTAATCTAACGGCAGAGGGGATCCCACCCATCGCAGCCCTTTGTCTGCTCACGTACTGCGATAATAATTTATCTCAGCTTTTTTTTTATCTGATTTGTGGGTGTCTGTGTGTCTGTGTGTGTGTGTGTATGTGTGTGTGTGTGTCTGTGTGTGTGTGTCTGTGTGTGTGTGTCTGTGTGTGTGTGTGTATGTGTGTATGTGTGTATGTGTGTGTATGTGTGTGTGTGTGTGTGTGTGTGTGTGTGTGTGTGTGTGTGTGTGTGTGTGTGTGTGTGTGTGTGTGTGTGTGTGTGTGTCCGTCCCCAGTAGTGAGGACTGTGGGTGTTTACTTATCTGATTATGGATTTTTATTCCCCCCCTCCTTCAAACAAGTCATGTTTGGAGAAGTAGGGCACCTTTAAACACACACACACACACACACACACACACACACACAAACACACACACACACACACACACACACACACACACACACACACACACACACACACACACACACACACACACACACCTGGGTTGTGTGACTTTCCTATCTATTCACTTTGCATGGGGAACAACAGGTGATAGCAGACCCTTTTTTTCTGGCACATGCAATAAACACACACATACACATTTGTGCTTTTCCATTTTGTTTTTGATAGTTTGACGGGAGTCTGGAGACATTGTGCCCGTGGGAACGCCGTCCTCCCATCAGATGGCAGCTTCTGTGTCACCGCTGCTCTTGTCTGCAATCTCCATGTTTTGTCTCCCGAAGGAGACTTTCTCAGGTGGGACAGAGCACAGCAGAGATTTCCGCGGCATAGATTGTGGGCAGACCTCACTGCAGACGGCTAGACCACGATGTCGGCTCCTCCAACACCGACAGTGGCCTGCGTTTACGCGCGCAGACTAATATTCCCCGATCATTCCGACTGTGGCTCATGTAATAGATGGATGATCCAAATTTAGCCTTATTCTGAGTGTAGCGTTTTCCAATCTATGACATGTGGGATATCGAGTGATATTATTTGGGTGTTAGGAGCATTCTTTGGGTTCAATTGGGTTTTTAGGACAAATCAGCTTCTTGCAAGTCTGTTGTACACAAACCAACAATAGCAAGGCTGGAGTGAAGATGCATGTCCAAAAGAAAAGCCAACATCCTCAGGTGGAAAGAGCTGCGACTACAAGCAACGATTATTTTCATAATCGATTAATTTGTCGATTATTTAATCAATTAGTTGTTTGGTCCATAAAATGTCATACAATGGTGAAAACTGTCGATCGTGTTTCCCAAAACCCCAAGATGATGTTTTTTTTTGTACACACACACCAAAGATATTCAGTTTACTGTCACAGAAGAGCAAAGAAACCAGAAAATATTCACATTTAAGAAGCTGAAATCAGAGAACTTTGATTTTTTTTTCTCCAAAAAATCGATTATCGAAATAGTTGGCGTTTAATGTAGTAATCGATTTCTAATCGATTAATCGATTAACTGTTGCAGCTCTACTGGATATCAACAGGTTTTCTTCCGTGGCGCAATAAATATTGTTCCCTGGCCCTAACCAATCATAACTCTTCATGCCTGAACCTAATCCAATCAGAGGCAGAGTAGAGGTGGGTCTTCTTCCACCTATAGGGGCGGGAGATAAGACGAACCGCTCTTTTCTCTCTGAATTGCTTCACCGTAGATTAAAGTTGAAGATTTGAGAAGTCTTGTGATTTTGATGTTACTTACTAAATAAGCGCATTGGCGAGCTTGAACTTTGCCAACCACACAGCCACAGGATTCTAATTAAAAAAAAACCCCGCAACAACCTGTCCAACTGTGTCCCTGAAACTGCTCCAAATGTCCCGCGGCGTCCTCGGGATGGAGGAACAAATTAAGGCCAACGCAATAACCAGGCAACGACCGTGGCGTACAGGGGCTCGGGAGTGTCCCACAACGCTCGTCCTGTGCCCGGATGTAACGGGCTCATAATCAAAAATTTCCCTCGTATTCGCCTCTCGAGCGCAGTAGCTTGTCTTCATTAGCGGCGGCGGCCTGGAGAGAGTGTGTCAGGTTGATGGGGGGGGGGGGGGGTTTGGGGGCTCGGCGTCGCCTGCCAGCACGAGCAGGTGATTAATTCAATGTAAGCTCGGTGTAAGTGGCGACACGACAGGGCGCCCCCGGGTTTGTGTGTGCATATTGTGTTTGTGTGTGCAGGGACGAATGAGACGTGACATGAATGATTTTGACCGCCAGAGATTTGTTTGTGCGCGGTGACACCCGCCCGCCGCATTGATTTGCTGAGGAAATTGCGTTCCGACCCCAATCACTCCCTTATCGCCTGGCTGTGTGTTTTCCCCCTCCAGCGAGGGCAACGCCAGTCAGAGTCCGCAGCACATGCAGGGCTGCACGCACACACGCGCTCAGGGAACGCTCGAGCATTAGCAAAAAACTCTGGGAAAAAGTGCATTGACTTCAATTTACATGTGCATCGTAAGGTAAACATTTCCCAGAAAGAGCTATGTCGTTCCGTATTATTTAGAAAGCCGTGACCGATCCATACTCCCAATCAAACAGTCCTAAATCCAGAAATCTCTGTCTTTCAATTGTATGAAAAAAAAAGAAGGCCGGTGAGTGCAATGAAAAACGTTGAACGTGAAAAGGCTTACGCTCCCGATGGTTGGCGGGCAGACAGGCAAACGGAAAATCCGAACTAAAAAAAAAATGACTAGGGAACGGAAACATGAGCAATCTCCAGGGAACAGAAGCACGAGGTGAGACGGGGGGGGGGGCGATGAATTGACCGTGCTCCTGTTTCCCTGAGCCATCACGCAATAACGCAAGCGCTCCGTCGTCCCTAATTCTTTCATCGACCTCCCAGCGTGAAGAGTTCAGTATACCAACATGCCAAATTGTCCACATTGCCAAGCGGCTGTAGCATTTCAACCATTTGGCCTCGTGCTTTTGCTGTTATAACAATCTCTCTGCCTCACTGCACGTCGCCGCTACATCCTTCTGCCCGTCTGATTACAGGTTGTCCCGTCGTTTCCCCCCCTTTCTGATTTGTTTTTCTCTCACGACAGCGCGCCGCTGGTTAACGCGAAACTGCCCTTCACCATATTTACCGTGTCCGTCTGCATTGTGGACCATTTACCTGTTAGTCTGTGTCTGTCTCACACTCCAAAAGATGCCGTCATCTCAAAGCAATATGCACTTCACTTCTGTTGTAAGCCGGAACAATTTTGTTCCCCCAGCACCGTGTTATGAACAATGGACAGATGGATAAGTCGTGCGGCTTAATATCATGAGCGGCGGAAGACTAATTTCAAATATGAGTTCACAATGAGCTTGCAGGCACGTCCATTCTCTTCATTTGTTTGGGGCGAATTCTATCCAAATGAATTCATATCAGGAGAAAAAGACTCGCCTCAGGAAAGTGAAAAAAACAATTTCAAGGATCTTAAAAGGATCTCACTGTTTGTCTGTGCAGCGCCGAGGCCAGACAGCTCGCCGAGGCTTGATCAAAACAAGAGGCAGCACAATTTTTTACACAATTTTACAATTATAAATGGAGGCGCCTCTGTCTGTCCTTTGAGTTTCTCGATAGACGCTTATCTGATCCACTGTGCGTGTTGCGGAGAACCGACGGGAGTGCAATGAGTTCACCGCGAAGTTTTGTGCACGAGCGCTTCCGATGAGGGTTTCCAACAAATATGATCCATCCTAATTAATTATTATCATTGTCATTATCATATCACAGCCGAGGTGTGGGAATTAGATGATGGTGGTTAGAGGAGCCGATAAGACAATTAACTATCAAAGCGATAAGCTCGGTTACTCCACTGCATGTTTTTTTAATGTGCTAATTTTCATTACCATTGTTAAATTAAAACAGTCGACCGCAGTCTGACGTTGATTGTGGCCCCCCCCTCCTCTTTCCATAACATCCGCTTGGAGAACATCAGTAAATGTAGCCCGAGACGAGCCGTGAATCTAATTCCTTGACAGGCATTTCAAGGGATGCGATACAGGGAAGCAGACAATGACAATGAGGACCAGATCCTCCATCTTGGTGATAAAAAAAAAGAAACTGCCGGTAGGCTCCACAGTTGGCAGTAAAAATCCCCATTAAAGGTCCTCAAAGTCTTGCCAAATATTGAATCCACACTGTAAATTTGGCTGACGGGCTCCGTTCACGCAGACTTTGGACTTAAAGTACCGAGGTAATGTTTGGAATCGAAAGCATTTCTCAACTCGACTGAAGGAAGGCCTTTACGTTTCTTTTCCCGACGTCTCGGATATTTGTCTGGCCGCCCGCCTGTCGGCAAGCATCTACTAATGTAAAACCTCTCTTCGGCCCGTGTCTGGTGTTTCCACGGCTCGGGTAGACTGCCAGCGAGGTGCCAGGGCCGTGGTGAGGCCTCGTTTCGGCTTCGTTTCTACAAAGTTGAGCTGTTTAGTTAGTCTGCTTTAGGCGCGTTGCCTTCAGACCAGCGTGTGGCCCCCCCCCCCTCCTCCTCGGCGGTGCTCACCGCCCTCACTGGTTTGCATCATTAACCCTCCGCGGCTGCGGGGCTAGCAACACCGAAACCCGGGAGTCCACGGCTCACGTCTCTTGAATAGGGAGAATGTCGGGGGAGAGCGGCGGGGTTATCGCTCATGTCAAATTCCTGGCCAAAGTGGCCACTTTGTTTGGGAAAGAGATCTGGCTTTGTCACGCCGTTGGCAGTCCATTCATTGCCCCCCCCCCCCTCGAGTGAAAGGAGCTCAAGACAGCGGAACAAGACCCGATGAAGATATCGTCACCGCGGCGTGGCCATGTGATTCTCAAACAACACTTTACTCTTCCATTGCTGTTGAAATTCTTTTAACGTGGCTCACGCCCGTGTTCAATGAGTGTCGTGGCGCGTTGGCCATCAGACGCGGTCACATCCGTCCGCAGTCCGCCGCGTGATTCATCCTGTCGTCAATCGGAAGAAAAAACAATCGACTCTGGACTTCTCCGAGATAAGAGACTTTCCCCGCGCAGTGATTTGAGAAGCCCAAAAGTGAAGACGGACACTTAGCCGCGCCCAACGTGCACTTAGTGAAAGTCGCCAAGCCAACCGTGACGTGCAGGGACGATGAATACGTCAGGCCTTCTATAAGGGGGGAACTTGAAATGGGTTCAAGGGTGTGAGTTGTCCGTCACCGAGTGTGTATCAGCACATGTACAATGAGAAATGA
This sequence comes from Scophthalmus maximus, assembly GCF_022379125.1. Taxonomy (NCBI): domain Eukaryota; kingdom Metazoa; phylum Chordata; class Actinopteri; order Pleuronectiformes; family Scophthalmidae; genus Scophthalmus; species Scophthalmus maximus. Next base: position 5,629,069 of record NC_061527.1, read on the forward strand.
CGATGGCCAAGGTCACGCAAGAGGTCGCGACTCGCACAAGCGCTGGAGCATCGTTATTCAGTCGCAGTGAGATTACAGTGAGTGGGAGGAAGGAAGGTTTGAAATGCAACAGAAATATCAGATGTCGGTGATGCACATTGCAAAAAATGAAAAGGTTCCTCGTCATCTCCTTCAAAGAAAAAAAGTTCTGGCCAAGTTCTGAAAACATTTTCTTCTTCTTCTTCTTCTTCCTGAGCGGTTTGACTTGCAGCCGCGCTCGGAAGAGAATCATCTGCGAGGGTTGGGAGAACTTAGACTTCTGCTCCCTCGCGCTGCTCCTGTCGACAGTCCAGCTAAATGTCAAATCTGTCAATGGCCGCCACTTTACCCCCCCCCCCCCGCCCCCGGGCAACAAAAGAGGTGTCGGGTTGCTGCCGCGGCCCCGTGTTTGCCGTAGGAACCAGCGGAGCCTCGACACACGAGAGGCTGGATCCTGAAGGTATTTCACTCGAGTGCAACGTCTGTGTTTGATTCTAGCGCGAATATTTAACCCAGTATGACATCGTCCAGTTTATTTTTGGTCTGCATTTTTTCTTTTCTTTTTTACAGTAAGCAAATGCTTGTAATTAAAATATTGTCTGAGTGTCAAATTAATGCTTACTAATAGAGTGAAGCAAGGAGACCTTTTTATGTCTGAAACTCTTTTTTGCCTTTAGCTCGACGTAAAGATGCTCGGTAGAATGTTCTCTCTCACTTTGAATTTCTAAAGGGCGAATTTCTTTTGAATATTTTCAAATGATACTTTTCACACGGACCTTTTTGACCGGCCAGCAGAGTTCTGTGTCGCTGGAACCGGGAGAACACATGGGGTCCGCATCATAAAATCACCTGCACTATCAGTCAAAACTTTTCTTTTCAATATTTTTTCGAAGTTTCGAGTTTGTATGAGCCAGGGAACATATTTTTTCCATTCAAGGCCTGGTTCTCTTTGCTTTAGTGCTAAATGTTAAAGAGCCCTTTACCGTTACTTGCCAATTCAAGAGATCGTAGCTTGTCAGAGGTTCGACGCAGACGCGTCAAATGAGGGGTTCAAAGTGAAGCAGCGCAGGTGAGAAACCTTCTCAGATGCTCGACTCACTGGCGCTTCGGTGTTTGTGACATCGGCTTTACTTGCACAAATGTTGGCTGGTGCAGGAGACATTTTCTAATGGCTCATGCTGAGGCACACGACTGACAGGCGCTGTCGGACGTGGTTTGACTGATCGCCGCTCGCTGAGAAGATGGCCGCTCAGGCGTCAGGCTGACAGACGGCGAGGTGCGGCGTCGTCACCCTCCGTTTCTCCTCTCCTTTTTTCTTCCAGCGCTTACGTCAGCCACTAAAGGCTCGCCGCGACTCTGACGCAAGTCCTCCCGTGTCCCCACTGCTCATCCTCGCTCCGTGTCCATCGTCGCCTGCACACTCTCAACCGCTCCGACTCAGAAGCCCCGAGGCCGAACGAGGGACAGACAGGAGTGAACAGTTTCTTCTCCGAAACCGTTTCTCTATGGCAGCGTCTGGCTGCAGAGTGAAGGATGGGAGCCACGTTTTGATCTGGCTTTACCTGGGGCTGGGGGGCGGACAGCAGATAGAGATTGATGAGCTTATTAAATCCAAATGGACTCGCGGACAGATAGCTCATTAGAGCTACAGTTTACTGTTTGCAGCCCCGTTCACAATGCAGGTCAGCAGCTCATCCAAATGGAGCTTGTCCATCACTAAAGAAATCTACGGACGTTCAGAAAACAGGAGCCCAATTTTTTTCTTTTTTCCTCTCAGTGGTCAGCGCGAGTGCTTGAAATAAGAGTTTAATGGATGTATTTGTCAAGTGTTTTTGTTTTGTCAGGGTGAAGCTGCGTCGGTAATGGTGACACATGTCCCAAGAACTTTCGTTTTTTCCTGATGGATTGGACACAGTCCAGGAACTAGTTTGGTACTTGTGGAGCGAGTTCTTCGACTTCTGAAATGAAATGGACCAGAGGCTTTGTCTAGCTAATATTTTGTTGAGTTTTTTTTTGAGGGCTTACGTTGATTTATTAAATTGTTACCGTGCATGGTTGTTTGCCAGAAATTGTTATTCTGCTTTTTTTCCTTGCTCGTAGCTTTGTTTTCTGAAATGCTGTCTAGGCCCGTTCGGGGCCCCGAGAGTTTGGAGATCGATCGGACGATTGATCGGGAGCTCCGCTCGTCGGCCATTGCTCCTCTTCTATCACCTTCACACGCCCCCGTCCGACCGACGCGGAGCCCTTTCCACTTGACTCCTGGCTTTTTCAGGGGGGGGGATGCTGGCTCACGACTGCAAAGAGAGAACAATCTTTCATCTACGTCCAGGCCCTTCAGAACACTCACTTTATAGGAGAGAAAGAAGGAAGAAAAAAAAAAGGAGTTTTGCCGACGTTTGCTGTGTAGTTGTGTTGCGTAACGTGAGGCAAACATCGCGCAGGACGGTGTGTGTGTGTGTGTGTGTGTGTGTGTGTGTGTGTGTGTGTGTGTGTGTGTGTGTGTGTGTGTGTGTGTGTGTGTGTGTGTGTGTGTGTGTGTGTGTGTGTGTGTGTGTGTGTGTGTGTGTGTGTGTGTGTGTGTGTGTGTGCGTGCGTGCGTGCGTGCGTGCGTGCGTGCGTGCGTGCGTGCGTGCGTGCGTGCGTGCGTGCGTGCGTGCGTGCGTGCGTGCGTGCGTGCGTGCGTGCGTGCGTGCGTGCGTGCGTGCGTGCGTGCGTGCGTGAGAGTAGTGAGAGGCGGAGGCCTCTGATGGATAAGTGTTCCCCTGTGTTCTCCCACGGCGGGTGAACTGCTGACTGGCACTTTCCACAGGACCAAAAAGGGGGGAACATATACAATATATAGCTTCACACACACACACACACATACACTCACACACGCACTCACTATATACACACACCTGGAGGGCTTACATGGCTTTACACGGAGTGCTGGTCCTCGGCCAGCAGCTGCTGCCGCCAACAAACCATCATCACACTTTTCACCTGGCGGTGTCTCGACAGTCCATCCTTGTACAGCTCCCTCGTTCAAATGTGCCTGCGTGTGTGTGTGTGTGTGTGTCCATGAGTGTGGGGGCGCAGGCGTTAATGTACGTGTATCTAATATGGTAATGTGTGTCGGGGAATCATGTGCTGCCGATGCGAGTCGCACCGCGACACGGAGCGACACTGAAGGCCGTGTCATGTGCGTCGGGCCTCGTCTCAGCCACATTATGTCTTTCGCAGTTCATCTTCTACTGATTACATTTGTTCCCACAACAGCAGCTACCAGCGATGTAATACTTCTCTATATATGCACTTGTATTGGGATGCTTTGAGGAGACAGGAGTTCTACGTTCACGCACATTTACGTAGATTTGTTCTCAAATGAGTAGCTCATTGATCAGAAAAGTATTTGGAGGCAGCAGAGGGGGCAAACATCTCCGGATCTCGCATGATCTTTTTCTGGTGACGGGTGCATTACTTTGCATATGGGCCTTGGCAAGGATTTCAGAAGCACCATCAGGCCATCAGTTCCCCTTTTGACTGACAAATAAATGATGGGATAAGCTTAAGAGCCATGCAAAGAATAAGCAGATAATAGAATGGTATATTAATGTTATGCATTGGCCTTAAAAAATACCACTAAGTGTTCACCCCACCCTGCCTTCACTATTTTTCGATTTTATAAGATAAATTGGTTAAAAGCCGATGGAAACTGTCTGACGCTGAGTTAGAGATCTTTTATGTTGTGTAAAGAAATTCGTACCATCATATCATGAATACTTTTTCATTTTTTAGGTGCAGTTGCTCGTCTTCGCCCGTCCTCCGTCGTTTTCTTCTTCTGGGATCAGTGGACAGAGGGAAGTCCTGCCGTCCGTCACTCCTCGCCAGACAAACACAGAGATCTGGTTACGGCCACCAACCAAAAAGCTCCAACACACACACACACACACACACACACACACACACACTGAAGAGGCCTCCTTTGTCCAGGTATGTGTTCTGCCACAACTGGCCTCTTTAACTCAGCGTGCACACAGAGAGGGAGTGTGTGTGTGTGTATGTGTGTGTGTGTGTGTGTGCGCGTGTGTGTGCGCGTGTGTGTGCGCGTGTGTGCGCGCGTGTGTGCGCGTGTGTGTGCGCGTGTGTGTGCGTGTGTGTTCGTGTGTGTGTTCGTGTGTGTGTGTGTGTGTGTGGCGCGCAGAGAGAGCGAGAGCTGTTGAGGTGCAGTAGCTGGCGTGAGTCACGGAGGTGTTCTTTTTGGAGCTGACTCCTCGTGAGGTGAGGGGATAACAGCCACAGCGAGGAGGCAGCTGGAGGGCTGGTAAAATATAACAAAGGGTTTTGCCAGGTGATGTAACTCCCTGAAAGCCACATCACAGATCCTCAACTTCAGTAAATCCTTGTTGTTTTTACCTGCCCGCCAGATAAATAGTCCATTCTCTGCGCCCGGTTGTGTTCCCCACCCTTTGTTGCGCATTTCTTGTCATTTGCACACGCCTGCAAATATACATATACATCATACACATCTTATTTGAAACTTCAGAACTCTAATTCTTTGATAAACTCAATCGTTGGACAAATGGGATGCAAAATGCTCTGCCGTCATGTTTCTTCCAAAACAGATCGAGCCGAAGGAGCGAACGGAGACGAGGCCGCGGCAGCTTGTCATTGATGTAAACGCGTCACATCGACGGTGATTCATCTCTCGCGGAAGTAGAAAGTCAAGGTCATACAAAGGCTTGTTTTTCCTTAACTGCTGGAGCTGTAACTCCTTGGCTACTGTACGCCACAGTGCGCCGTGAGAGTGGGCGGCTCGCTGTTCTGAATTTCAGGAATCAAGCGCATTACATTCTTTGTCTTCATCTCAGAGAAACTGCTTTTTTTTTGCATTTTGAACCTTTTCCTGACACCAGCGGAAGACTGGCAAAAAAAAATAAAAGACTGGCGGATTCCCACGCACTGTTTTTTGAAACTGTAGTTGTCTGTAGCACTTGTGCAGTTTGTCGCCTGAAAGCTCTGAGGCCTGTTTAAGCCGCAACGCAGCAATCAGCTGATATCACTCGCTGGCCTGAGCAGCAAATCTTAACGGCACAGTTTGGTTCTCGTTTTTTAAAAAATTAATTGTGATGCAAACATTTTATTGAAATCCCTTATCTGCCAAGCAACAGCTTGAAGCCCGTTCTGCGACGGCTTGCTCGGCTTTGTGTCCTCAGCGAATGCATCTCTGTGTGAATCTCTCCGCAGAGCACGGGCACATTCGTCACATCCCCTTTTGCATCCGTGTGTGTGTGTGTGTGTGTGTGTGTGTGTGTGTGTGTGTTCTCAAGTGTGTGTGCGCTTGCAAAAAGGCAAGCCCTGGAGTGCATCAGGACTTTTCGCTGCTAAGTAGAGTTCCTATGCATATAAACGACCACACACACACACACACACACACACACACACACACACACACACACACACACACACACATTCATATTCAAACAAACATTCACATCTCCCCGTTGGCAAACTGCTCGCCGGGCAACTGTGCAACTCAAATTACAAACCCAACATCATTTGACCGTGAGTGGAACGGCGGTATAACGATAGTTCACCTTTGACTACGAATACAGAAATAAAACGGGTTCCGTGGGTCCCCATTTTTGAGTGGGTTACAGCAAACGCCACAACTTCATTGGTTCCAATTTGCAATAGTATATAGTGTCGTAAAAAAAGAAAAAAAAGAAGCTGCGGTGGAGTTTTCACACTTCGAACCAAAACAACCCTAAAAACCATCAGAGCGAAGTCTGTGTTTGCGTTGGAAGGAAACACCCAACATGCAACAGGCGGCCGCACCACGAGAGACGTGAATCACGGTGGAATAATTCACCCACGAAAAAGTCAGAGCCCATAATTCAACACGCGCGTCGCAGGTGATGTGTGCTGCACATTGTGCGGCCGTCATTATGTAGGCAGCATTGATTTCACGCGGCAGAAATGTGTCCGGCGCAAATCTCCCCCGAAGGAACAACGAAGGAAAAGTTCATTATGGAATCCCAACAGGACTCCCAGGCACAGCGAAATTGAGAGAAAGAACAAAGAAGAGAAAAACCTATTTATTAGCTCGGCTCACTGGCACATTTCAACTAAAAGCGCCTTCATCGGGAGGGGGCCGTTGTCTCTATCTGTTATTCATTTGCAGTGTCCTAATTTGTCCCACATGGATTGTCATCCAGTCCCTCCTGGCTGCTGTTGATGCTCTCCAAAATGACAGATGTGGGGAGCTCGGCCCCATCTCTTTCTCTCTCTCTCTCTCACACACACACACGCACACACACACACACACACACACACACACAAAAACACAATTAGAGTCCCACGTCCCACGGATACAAGGATAAATCTCTAATATGCATCAATATACCTTTTATCCCGAAGATGCTTATCTTCACGCATGAACTCGTTCATGCAGATATTCATTTGCTCTCACACACACACACACACACACACACACACACACACACACACACACACACACATTCACACACTCATTTCCTGGAGACTTCCTTGGGGGCATTACAACAGGGCAGGTTACATGTAGGGCCCCCCAGCTCTCTTTTGCCTGGGGCCCCCAAAGTTCCTTGAAACGCTCCTGGACACTCACTCTGACACTTAAACAGTAACTTACACTTGCCCAACCCTGATCTTCACGTGACCCCCGACCTTTCCCTTAACACAGACACACCTTTTTTTTTTCTTTTTTTTTTATAATTATGAGCTGTGTATTTTCATTTCCATATGGAAGACAAGGCCCCCAAAATGTCCCCACAACACGAGTAAGACCAATAGGTAAGACGTTGACCGCACACACGCACACACACACACTCACACTCTTTATGTGGGTTGTGTTTGGACTAAAATGGCAGTAGGTGCTGAAATAACATGACGCGTCATAATTGGAGCAGGTCCATTAAATATAGTCATTACACCTCATCACTTCAACAACCAATATTTACACACACACACACACACACACACACACACACACACACACACGCTCACTGTCTAGCTGCCCCACAGTCTCATGCGATGGCGCGGCTAAATATTGTGAGAGTCGCTGAGGTAAATTTGTCCGTGTGTCTGCGTGAATTTCTGTGATTTGGGGGGATTGGGTGCTCGAGGCGCGGTCACATTCACGCATCACGGGTGAGCAACAGCCGGAGGCCTCCGTGGTTATCCCTCCGACAAACGTCTTTCTTCATTAGACTCAGAAAACATCCCCTCTCTCTCTCTCTCTCTCTCTCTCTCTCTCTCTCTCTCTCTCACTCACTCTCCCTTTTTTTTTTTAAATATACCAGATTCTCTCTTTTGTCTTATTTCGAAAAACATACCTTTTTTGTGCTTTGTGCTACTTTGCCACGACTGCGGCGGATATCCGTTCTCGTCGGCCTTTTAAAACAAATCGCCGCGCGCAGGAGCTGTGAGCCTGGAGACAAATACAGTCCAAAGACAGAGGCCTTGATATCATCGGTCCTCATGTAAACACAGCAAAGGGGTAGATAGGCACCGGGCAACAAACAACATGCATCTCTTTGAATTGGAGCGACCCCTACTACTGCAGACGCTGGAGATAATCTAATCTCATGTGTCTCTTTTGCACCAGACCAAAATCATAACCTTTTTTTCATAAACACATCTGTGAAATCCTCTGGCCTCTTGCCTTTTTTGACACGATAAGTAAATCAACTTTTTTTCCTCCAGTAAAAAAATGTGCAACAATGAAGTCCGCCCCAACGTGGAGGATTTGGAAGTTACTGCCACAAAACTTTATTCCCCCCCCCCAAAAAAAACCTGAACCGTGACGCGCCAGCTTGCGCGGGCGGCGTCGGGGCCCAGAGCGGCGGCGTGGCCCAGAGCAGTCGGGGAGCGATGGGGCAGATTGCGGGGGATGACGGAGACGGAGGAAGAGAAGGAGAGGTGGAGGCGTCGGGTCTGACGCAGTCTGACAGTCTGCAGCCTCGCCGTCTCCGTTCTTCTTCATTTCTATCTGTCTGTCTGCAGTATCTCTTCTCCCCCCCCCGTCCGTCCGTCTGCCTCCTCGCGTCTTTGTCTTTATCTTTCTCTCACATTGGCTTTCACTGAACCCAGACACACACACACGCTCTCTCTTTCTTTCTTTTTTTGCACGGGACTTTGACACCTGTGAAAAAGCCTCTGCTAGTTTTTCTCTTTTCACCAAAACACTTCTCCAATTTTTTTGTCCGATTTTAAGCGTCTTGCCTTTTTTCAAGGTTCGTCGAGGAGCCTTTGCTGATTTGAATGTGCTAAATTAATACGATCACACCCCAAAAAAAAAAGTCCAGTCGGCCCCTCGGAAAGTAAAAATGGCATATTCACATCCCGTTAAGTCGTCAGAGAGTACAACATTCTGCTGGACGGACTCTTTGAAACCGCCACTTACGCGCAACATATTCTCAATTCGCAGCGCCAGTCTCCTGGTGCAGGAACCCCCCCCCCCCCGTTGAAAGTTCAGCAGGACTTATTAACGTCAGTCCCGGTCTTGTCACCCATCCATCCACAGACTATAATACTTTCTCACCCTGTGAGTGGAGGAGAGCGGCCCCATTTGTCAGCACCGCCGCCGCTGTGTTTTCCCATTTGTCTGTCACTGACTTGGCGCGCCGAGCCAACGGCAACCTAATTCCCGCCGTCCGCTCGCCCGCTCGGATGCCCCGAGACTCGCCTAAGAAAAGCGCTGATTTAGAGCTCGTTCAGTTTCTCCGAGTGGAAACTGGCAGAGGGGGTGGGGGGAGGAAGGGGCCTCTCCTTCTCCTTCGCACGACGATTGATAAACGACAGTCAGGGGGCCTCAATAACCGGTTATGTAGAGACACGCGACTAAATCCTTCCACTGCCCGCCTTTCTCACGCCGCTGTCTGTTTTTTAATTTCCCCTCTTGTTGCTTTTTCCTTTTCGCCAGTAACAGTGCGGCCACTGTCCGCGGGCACGCCGCTAATCCGCGAGGGCCGAGGCCCTTTTTTTTCTGTTCAACCATGTGTCCTCTTTCGAGGGGCCGACGCATTAGTGTGATGGATTATTAGAAAACAGCGGTGAGCACATACGGGCAATTGGGGGCCAATTTGGGCCACCTCAAATTTACATCAGTCTGCAGCCGGACAGAGGCGGGATTCTGAAGGTCGCTCGCAGAAACAGCTCATTTTGTGTAGTTTCTTTGGAACGCGCAGCCTCAAGTGGGGTTTCGACACGTCTGCTACGAAGGCAGGCTTTCCCAAGCACATGGCCCTGTGTCGCTCAATGGTTTTTCCAGTTTTTTCTCAGTGTTAACTCTTTTCTTTTTGCCAATTTCGCAATCAAACTAACGAGAAAGAACATTAGTTTCGAGACTTTTTGAATCACAATGCTGGTTATTATGAAGATAGAAAAGAAAAAACTGTGCAATATGTAATGTACATCAGTTTGAAGTTGTGGACTCAAGGATGAAGGTGTATTTCTTCTTCTTATTATTATTATTATTATTATTATTTAACAGATTACTTAGAATAAAAACTTGGCTTCGGATTTAAAATACAATGATGGCTGAAAATGCTCATCTTTGGTTTTGAAGGTGACGCTACTTGTAGCTTGTTTTGGTCGAAAACAACTTGCTTTTAACAAGGCTCCCTCACAATGTCTCCCTCCAAATGAGGTTTTGGCTTCTTAGCTATCAGCTCAGCTCGCGCATAACATTGTCTCTGATGGTCGGGTACGGAAAAATTTTCATTAGATGATTCTGCAAAATGTTAGCTGTTTTTTTTATCTCTCTCTCTCTCTCTCTCTCTCTCGGTATTCCTACTTTATTTTGCATATGCAACACAAAAAAACAGCCCGCTTGTTTAACTGTAGGCATGCTTTAAAAAGCCGACGTCTCTTTTCCGTCTGTGGACTTCCTGCACATGGGATTCTCTCCTCCCTGTATTGGCAGTGAATGTCGGGTATGACAGAAATCGCTGCCCTACAGGATCATCCGATACGAAAAACAATTCCCAGCGCGCCGGTGCCTCGGTTTTTACTAGATTCACGTTTGAAGATCTCACGTTTATCTTCTTTATTTTCCCCTTCGATTTCTTCCATTTAGTCACAGATTTGGGTAAAGTATTTATAGTTGCATTGTTACGACAGATGGTTTGAAGCCCAGCAGGTGGAAGTGGATTCAAAGCGTCTTCCTAGTCTCAGAACATTTTTTTTGGAACGAGCGAGCAGGTGGGAAATTATCCTCAAACCGTCTGCAGGTTGGGAGATATTACTTTAAGTCCCCCCCCCCCACCCCCACCCCCCTCTCTCCATCTGTTATTAAAAACTGTCAATGTCCGTCGGAGGACATGGCTGTGACACAGCTTGGCTGAAGCTGCTCAGCTAAGTTGCTCTCGGCACGTTTGGTCCGTGGTCCGAAGTCACCGAGCGGCCGATGTAACGACTGACGATTGGATGGTCCAACATAACGTTCCTCAGTTGCCTCCGATAGTCAGTTTGAGCCCTTGTCGCCCGTCTCCGCAGCCCAGCTTCAACGCTCATTTCCCCCCGGTCGAGTTTTTGACCCTCAGCTATAACCGCCGCCGCCCGCCAAGACCCGACTACTCGTCTGCTCGTCGGCGCCGCGCATTTTTTTTCCACGGGGACAGACAGCACCCTCATGCGATGTAAGTGTCTCTCGCCGAACGACGGCTACAAGTGTGTCCGGTTGAATCTGGACGTGTCCCCCTCGCTGTCGACAAGCACGACTGGCAATCGTCGGCTGCGATTCCGGCTCATGCGAGGCTATAACGGAAGGGTTCAAAGGAACATACCTCCATCTTGGATATCAAACATTTGGCAGTGGGCCCAGTTCGAGTAACCCAATGAGCAAACGGCAGCACAGGGATAAAAGCTGACCCTGCGGATAACATTGCTAATCTCCTTTAGCAATATTGGGCTCCTTTACGGGGCAAGTCTGGCTCTAAGATCCCAATAGATTTTACTTTAAGTCAAACTGAAATTTAAGTTCATTTAATTAGGTTAGAACAAGGAAATAAATGTAAAGATACTCATGCATATGCAAGTGTGAGCAACTGTTTTCTACATAAAGTATTTGTGGAAACTGCACAGTCTGTGCTGTCTCTCTGCCATATGACAGGGGGAGAAAAAGGTTTCAGATGGTTTGACCTGTCTCTCTTTCAAAGGGTCCGCTTGTGGTGATGGGAAATGAGGAGAGTTTTTTAAACTTACAGCAACAAGCAGTCCTGTTACCTCATTTATAACAAGGGGGAGTGTATTAACGTCCTGTACTGACCGCTGATATTACAGACGGGACGAGGCAACAACAACACAACTCCATTTTCAACTTTTTGGTGAGTACAGTTTTGACTCAATGAATACAGATGTAGCGGTTTGTTGCTTAGCGTTAACTTTGGTCTTTTCTAATGGTTCACACTCGGTGATATGTAAAGTCTTTCTCTCAAAGTGTATGTGAATGCAGAAAGCAAAACCAGGCCAAATCAAGTCACACAACTACCCACAATGCACCTGCGCGCATTTAAATCCGTTTTGGATTGTGGATCATTACAAGCCCGCTTTGTATATTGACACAGTTTAATGCTTTGTTTTATTCGCATTCGCTTTGATTGAGTTCTCAAAATCGCTTGGAGGACGGTGAAGATCGGTGCCAAATCACCTTGAAGAGTTTCGGACAGTGAACTCGCTTCACTCCAGTGTGTTTGTTGTGTCGTGCATTCCCCCGTCCGGGTCGTGTGCCAAGTGCCAAGTGCACTCACCGAGATTTCGGCACATATTTCGTATTGCCCCCCCCCCCCCCCCCCACGCCGGCTAATGTTTTGTCACCTGAAACCTCTGTGAGTTAGCCTGTGGCGGAGATTTGCCCTGTGGCGGTGATTCATCACCTGTTTGGCAGAGGTGACCGCGTGGGCGACTGAGCGGGCCGTTGCTGGTGTGACGTGCGGAGCGAGCATCTGGTTGTAGGGGGTTAATTGAGGGCGATTAAGGTGATGAATAGCTTTGTTTGAAGGGAAAACACACGACAGAGTAGCTTGTGTTACAGCGCAAATATTTTTGGGGGGGAAAAAATCCATCAGTGGCAAAAGAGTGCAGCGACGCTGGAGAAGGTAGAAGTCAGGTGTGTGTGTGTGTGTGTGTGTGTGTGTGTGTTGCACCAGGAGTATTTAGACACTCAGCTTAATGGCATTATGGAAGAAAGACACAGTGTGCATTTGCGTGTGTGTTTTGTGTGTGTGTGTGTGTTGAGTTGGCGAAGTGGCTGTGTGCAGAAGGAAATGGAAACATAAGGCGAACCGTAGACGTGCGCATGATAATTTAGTGGTGCAGAGTAACGTTGACATGGAAGCAGTTTTTAAAAAAAGGAGCTCCTGTTTCCACGCTGTTCCAGTACTATTATTGTCGATGAGAGAAGCTCCGTGTGTGTGTGTGTGTGTGTGTGTGTGTGTGTCTGTAAGAGAGACTGAAATAAAAGACACCCTGCGTCATGCTCCCATATCTTTGCACAGTACAAACGTGCTCAAACACACTTCACTTGAACCGTCGTCGATGTCAAAAAGAAAAAAAAGAAAATCTCCTCCACAGATGCTGCTGTCTCGCTCTCGTCCAACTCCAGCACCCTGAAAAAAACCCCCATGTAACTCTGAAACAGGAAGCAATTCTACTCAAGCGTGTCTAGAAAGGGCTGCATTTTCTCTGCAATAGTGCTGATTTGCTGCTGTGATTTTGAAATTTGAATTTGTTTTGGTAGTTCCATTTTTATCAACGGATTCCATCGTTTTTCAGGCTACTTTATTCTTCGCAACGCTGCCATTCATTAAAAAAAAAATTCCAACTAAGGAAAAATAAAACAATATAGTTAAATTCAGCCTGGATAAAATACAAAACATCGTTAGAAAGTGTTTGAAAGGTTCTGCACACTGATTAGGTTCCAATCGCTGCCTGATATCGGTCCAAAATATTCCCACAATGCACCTCAACACCCTTAATTGAACCCCGGTTTGTAAGACTAAACGTGAAAAGTTCCAGGCGCCCAACCCCAAAGCATGATGACATCACTGTGACATCTTATTTTTTTTTTTTTTCAATTTTAGAAATCTCCCTTTAACATCAATTTATACATTTTGCTACGTCTATGGCTGGACAGTTGCATACTCCTCGCGACGAGTAAGCTGAAATTCATGTGCACAAGATTTTAAAATTAGAGTTGTGTAGCTATATGTAGCTCAGGTTGGTCAGCACACAGATTATGAGATTTCTTCACGATCTGCAAGTGACAAATGATTGATTTAGTATTTATTCATCCCGTCCATGATTTACTTTTTAATTTGTTCAGTGCTTCCTCTCCAATTTTTCCGTCACACGTCGAAGGGCCAATAGCTTCTCCGTCCGCTTCTCACTACCTGTTTACTTTTTGTTTTAAGTCGCTTCTCCTCCACACTAAGGAACTCTTAGTGTGAGCCGCTCCTGAAGCATCATTAAACGTAGATTCGTGATTCATGGCGTCACGAGGTAAGTTGAAAGTGGCCTGTCCGCTGGAGCAGAGCGAAATACAAATTGGATAGCCTTAGTCGAACGCAGCCATGCAGTCAAGAGTGTAAGGAACAGTCTCTGCCTGCTCCTGCGACAGACACTATCCCTATATGTGTTTTATATACAGTATATAAATATACATATACAGTGGCCTCACCTCTGGTACTGGCTCAGTTCATATCACTGGTACAGAATTTTAGGAGTTATAATGTCATGTAAATTGAATAAGACCGGTCCACTGCATCATGGAGTCGTGCATAAATGTCACGCTGTAAACTACAGCGATTGAAGTTCACCTCAAGACTCGGGCAACTGCGGAAATGTCAGAAACTCAGCTCATATTCTAGCATCCACTCAACGTCTTTTCTCCTCTTCTCATATCACTTGATCCTGCCGCATTAGAGCTGAAGGAGATGTTTTACACTACGTTTTTCCCTCTTTTCCTCCCACTGAGATTCCTCCAAGAATTTGTAAAACGAGCCATCCGCAAGCGCAGCGCGAGCAACGGGCGGGCGAGGCACAAAGGGATCGGGATCCGTCGAGGTCGTCCGTCGAGGTCGTCCGTCGGGGAGCGGGACACACGTCCGAATTCGCGGGGAAGGGCTTGATTTCAAAACAGCAAAAAAAAACACCTCACAGCCAAAGGGTGCCAGGGTTGAACGGACGGGCCGACGCGGTGACGGGCCTCGTCTCCCGTCTATCACATCCGCTAGTCACAACACCGCGCTGAAATAGATGCTTTGTTCCCCCGCGCGCGGCGTCCGCGCGTGCTCTGGTGAAACCGGAGACGTGTAATAACATCTTTCCACTGACACTATTTATACTGTAAAAAAGGCTGTTACACCTAATTGTATGTCATCCCCTATCCCCCTCTGTGTCTTTTCAAACTCTCAGTTTTGGCACTGACGTGGTCAAGGGGTTTTTATCCCCGAGCACCATCTCTCTTAGCTAAAAAGGAAAAAGTAAAAAGGCTTTAAAAACGTGTTGCTGATCTTGGCAGCTTGCATCACGGTTTATGGCGAACTATCGCGGCACCTCAACGCTTTCCCTGGAACGCTCGGGACTCCCTCCCGGCGCTCCGGCCTATTATGGCAGCTGTTATTGTTAAAGGTTTTGTGAACCTGACATGAAAACGGGGTTTTATATGTCATCCAAACTCCCCTGTCCTCGCCTTTTTTTTTGGGGGGGGGGGGGGGTGCTTCAGAGATAATCAATCACTCGTAAGAAGGTGCCAATATGTTAGCGTACAGCGGGTGTCGAGGGGCCGGGGCACGAATAACATCGGGGCGGGAATCGGATTACCGAGGAGTCGGAGTGTGGTCGAGGGGATTGTTTGAGTTTGGGTTTTTCTGAATCTTCTATAGAATAAAAATGTAAACCAAGCTGGGTAAATAGTGCTTTAATGGTCAGGCAATCTGAACTGTTTTTGCACTAATGTTATTGCTGCCACCCCTCGGCCTATAAGGCTCCTGAACTCTCCCGGCATGTGCTGGTCCTATTGTGTGGAGGGTGAGAGTCGTGAGGCTTATACTAAGGCTGCGCGGAGCTGATCCAGACTAGAGAAGGTCATCTCCAAAGATAACTGCTGGTAACATTTGTCACTTGAATTCATTTGCAAAATAATCATATCTGACGATTACAGGACGAGAAGTGGTTCGCCCTCCGCAGGGAAGAAGGAAAAGGACGGCTACTGATGAACAAGAGGGAGAACATGTTGATCGGCAGAACAAGGTAAAAAGAATAATATGTATGTCCAACACCAACCCACATGAGCCAACAAATGATGACGTGTTCTAGTTTTAATGGCACAGTGAGGTTTTTGTTTTTTTAAATTTGCAATCAGATGAAAAAAACCAAAAAACATTTTCAGTTCACATGTTACTTTATGTTTGTATTGATGTCACGGTTACACAACCCACTGATGCAGACTGCCATGTCAACATCTCTTCAGCGCTATAATGTCTTCTGGGGGGGGGGGGGGGGGCTTTGGACGCACAGCTAGAGGGAGCGAGAGGTGAGAGAAAGCGCAGTCTTGTGGTCTGCGTCGGTTTCTAATATTGCAGAGGTAGTTCTTCAGCGGCCAAGCGGCACCATGTGACGGTAACTGGATCGCAACACAGCTGCAGCCGTGGACACCCTCGGTCGTCCCCACGGCTGCTGGAATAGCGACAGGCCAGCTCTGCACGCACGCACACACACACACACACACACACACACACACACACACTGGTGCCTGGAAAAACCCAAATAGTACAGGATGGGGGCAAGTGGGGAGGTGCGGGAGAGAACTCTACCCTGCCT
This sequence comes from Scophthalmus maximus, assembly GCF_022379125.1. Lineage (NCBI taxonomy): Eukaryota > Metazoa > Chordata > Actinopteri > Pleuronectiformes > Scophthalmidae > Scophthalmus > Scophthalmus maximus. The sequence goes on from NC_061527.1 coordinate 5,644,927, forward strand.
GTTTCAAAGATGTTTTTAAAGCTGCGAGATTTCTGGTGGAACCACGGCCGGCTCAGTTACACACGGGGGGGGGGGGGCTGTCTTTTAACGCAAGAGCTGCTGTTTGTTCTTCTGTCAAATGAAGGCCGGCGGTGGGCAGACGGGGAAGCCGGCTCCAGTCAATTAGGGAACGTCTCTGTCAGAGGGCAGACCAGACCTGCTTGTTCTCCGTTGAAGCCTTGTTTTTCTATGAGCTCCGACGAGCGGGACAGATGACATGCTGTCCCGCCGCACCTCGGAACCGTCTGTGAGCGTTGGAAATGGAACGGGGCCAGACGTTAGACGGAGAACACGTTGAACGGCTTTTAGTTGACTTTTGTCGGGAACGTAGCACAGCGCAGGCTCTGAGCGTGTTAGAGGCTGAAAGCAAAGCGTTTGAGTTTCATAAAGGTTCTTATCCTTTTACAGAAACATCCAACCTGTGCATCTTTGTACAGTAAATGAAATAGAATGAAAAATTACGGTATCTTTTATATTCATCCAGTGACGACAACGAGCGGTTGGTTGCCTAATATATTATTTTGCCAATTCTTTTTTTGTCAACAATTTACATATGAAAGCTTTAACTGAGCTGCAAAACCAAATAAGTCTCGGACATAACCTGATCGGGATTCATTACATTTGTTCTAGACATGATGAAAACATGTTCTTGATTTATTTTACAATTCGCGGACATATCAGTTCTCAACCAATATGTAAAAGTATCGATCTTGCCGTACAATATTCCCTTGTAGTGACGGCAGGCATTTTTTATTTCTTGGAATGATTGTGTTTAGACTCTCACATCACTTGGTTAATGGCTGGGAAGGGAAATTGGTGTCAGAAAATAGTCGCAGTGACTTCAGATGCAACATATTTATTCGTACTTGACATGCTGATCTTTCTCTAACCTTTGACCCAAAGCACCTTTGTTGACTCGCTGCGGTCCCTCTGGTCTGACAGTCGTCCGCCTCTACGGCCTCTCAGTGGCTCCGCTGCCGGTAGTAATCGCTGTACATCATTCTTTCACAAGCCCTGAACATAATCCTCCAGCCGGCCATCGTGGCAAAACGCGTCCTGTGTTGCAGTTCAGTTGTATCGAAACATAATGTCTACGAGACAGGGTTGATCCGCCCTGCACTGCCCGAAATCCATCGTTGCACCCTGCAGACATATGCTGTCCACATGGTCCATCGATCACGTCTTGTTTGTCCGCGCGTCTGTCCATCCATCCCTCACATAAGACATTTCAAGTATTTCCTTTCAACATCTATCTCCACAATCTCCAGACGTAACGGGCACTGATTTGACCATTGTCATTGTCGGTTCAAACAATCTCAGATGTCACCGTCAAAACTTGATGAACGGTCCTTCGCGCTGTTTTCCGGCGCATGAATATATTACCGTTAATCTGCTCTTCCCTTGATGCTTAAAAGGAAAAATTTACAATAATAAAAAGGCATTTCAAGGAGAAGTGAAGCCGTGCTTTTTATTTTTTACTGTTGGGCTGTGGCTCTTTGTCAAAAGCACTTTTTAAAAACTTTTTCTATAATTAAACTTTCTTTTATTTTGAAAGGTCATATATATATGGCAATGATTGAGGCAATGGTGCACTGAAGATGCTTTCATTACACACACACACACACACACACACACACACACACACACACACACACACATGCGTGGCAGCCGTAGTGTAACCTTACACCAGTATCTCACCAAAGAGCGTGCAGGGCTGTTTCAGGGCAGGGTGGGACAGGAGGGAATCCAAAGTGCGTGGCGAGTTGGCAGACGGATCAAACGCTCTTCCCCTGGACCCCGATACGTAATGTTTCAGACGCTCGGTGAAATAGATAGAGGCATCGCTGTGTCGGGTGTAATGATAAATATCTCTCTGTGCACCAAAGGGTCTTGCAAATGAAAAAAAAACCCCTGACGAATGGAACCGTGTGGGAAATTCAAGCATTTGTCATTAGGGGCATCAATAAATCTTCCTTACCTTTACCCTTAAAGTCGTTGCAGAGAACATTTAATTATTAATCTTGCCCAAGTGGTTTATTACAACCTTAAACACAACTCAGCAATTTACAATGTGCCAGCAACAGATAAAGACTTTGTGTCAGGGTTTCCCTGTGAGTAAATGGGATTTCATGCGATATTTCCTCGGCTTCACCTGGAGAATCACTGTTTTAATGTCCGTTAGTCACCGACTCCCAAAGTGCTGCGGCTGCTGAGACGATGAAGATTGCAACCTAACATATTAGCGTATGAAATGTATGTATGTTAGTATAAAAAAAAACCAGCCCACTAACACGTCTCTCAGGAGAGAAACACGATCACATGAGATTATTTGCAATGAAGAAGAATTTAAACGTGGCCCCAAAAAACAAAAATCCTCAAACTTTTACGTTATCCCAAAACTTTTGAACAAATAAGTAGGATGTCAATATGCTGTGTGAACTCGAACAATTTAGTTTGTTTTTGTTCAATAAGTTATCAGTGAAAATGTAGCCTTGCTTATTGTCGGATGACACATAACGACTTTGGGCAAATTCATACAAGTGCCGCGTCCGTTTTTCCGAGCCACAAAAGCGACGTGGTCACGAACAAAAATTATCATTTCGTGGACACTCCGTGTCCGTAATCAACCCGGAGAGCTCTTCCCGCTGCCCACAAACATCCCATAATAACACTTATTAAATTCAGACCGCAAGCAATAGCCCACTCGCAGGCGTAGGCTCTTAGTGTGCACTCCCTGGCACGACGATCAAAAGGCTTCCCACAGAGCCCTGACACGAAATGTTCCCGGCGACGTGTCCGAGGGGATAAATAACTGACCATAGAGGTCCGGGGGCTCTTAGGTCAGGGGTCCCGCAGTGTGGTCGCCGGTGGGAAAGAACTCCCCCGGATGAGAATTCACCTTCCCCGCACGTCTGCCCCTCTCGCACGTCGGCTAGTGTAAACAGTGCAGCGGGCTAAGGGGAAATGAAGGCCCTGGTTGTTTGAAAGTAAAGTAGGAAAAGAGTCGGAGGTGGCGGGGCCCCCGCTCTTCGTGGCGTTCCGTCCCGCCCACCGGCCCGTTTCTTTCTCATCCCGTCATGACATGAGAACACTACCTCGAGCAGACTGAAATCAATCTGGCTGAAATGGACACGAGGCACGACCAGAGAATGGCGGACGGCGGGAGGGCCGCGAGGTGGGGAAGGGAGAAGGGGTTGTCTCTCCGTGGCTGACTCCACATCCAACAAACGTGTTTCGACCTGTCGACACTGCTCCGTCAGCATACTGGCCCGAGTCCAACACCCCCCCCCCCCCCCCCCCCCCCCCATCCCTCCCATCCCTCCCATCCCAGGCCCACAAAGGAAAATGTTAATAAACCGGCAATCGTAGATCCAATCAGAGCTTTCCACAGAGCACAGGACAGAGCTGCAGAGCTGATCACTCCGAACAAGAACGGTGGCACGTGAGTGGCACTCCAGAGCGGCCTCGCTGTCTGTTAAGCTGCCGCACACACGCCGTGCACAGACACCCCAGGCTCTTCCTCCAGCCTTTGCTGTGGGGAAATTGATTCACATCCTCTGTGTTATTCTTCACAGACGTCATAATCACCCCGTCTGGGAGTGATGATTATCTCTTTTTTTTTTTATATGTCATCGTGGCGTAAATGCCAATTTTTGCACCCTCTTTTTTGCGAGGATGCGATTGGCGCGGATCGTGTGCAGGAAAAGACACAATGGCACTCTCTTTTTTTCAGGCTCACATTCTCATCGTCCTTTGTGCCACTCTCGCCCTCTCTCTCTCTCTCTCTCTGTCTGTCTGTCTTGTCTGTGAAAGGACATTCTGATATGCTGGTAGATACTGCGCTATCGCCTCCGCGTCGACGCCACGAGGTCCAGAGTTGTCAAAAGTATCTGACCTCCATCTTTGCGAGATTAAAGCGCAGAACAAAAAAAAACAACGGAGGAAAGAAAAACACAGAGAGTGGATATAGATCAAGTGTGCGTGTTCCAACAAATTCAGCCGCCGTCAGGGTACATGAGCATAAAGAACAATGTTGCCTAGGCAACACTGGCACCCTCCCATTCCCCCTCCGGTGAAGTGTTTCCCATCTTCCCTGTTTAATGAAATGATACCGTGTAAAATATTAAAAAGGAGTGCCATGTGATCGGAGGGGTTTTAGGTTATGCAGTCATAATGGCGGACGGCATTCCGCCCAATCATTTGGAGAAACAACCAGAGCTCATGAAAAACCAATAAATAATAATGAATCCCACTCGCTAAGAAGGAGCCAACAGATGCAGAAGAATGGGAGATGGATGGTTCACTTGTCAAACCCCCACCTGTGCTACAGCAGAACCATTTTTAAAAAACTCTTTGCTCCTTTTTAACCGTCACCGCCATCCCCGAGAGCAGCGGCGAGATCGGCCGGCCACCATCCGCACTTTGATTTGAAGAGTATAAGGGAAGAAAGTGGGCGCACGAGTGCAAACGCTGTACTTGACTCTGTCATGGACTTCGTTTTTATGGATGCACTATGTATATTTCTTCGGCAGGAAAAAGAGAGTCAAGTGTGATTAATGAGAGAAGGTTAAAGCGGAGGGGTGCAGTACAATTGGTTTTTTACCACATTGCTGACAGGGGAGTATAAAAAACATTTTTTAAAAGTGGATATTTGTACAAAATGTGGGCAAGCGTCGAGGTACATATAATTTGACATTATAGTTTTAATAGATTGTTAAAATGTAGTAAAATCCATTTGAATGAAAAATGAAAAAAAACCAATATATATATATATATATATATATATATATATCACCTCTTTTTACAGTAACTAGCTCTCTCAAGAAAAAAACTCTAGTAAGATTATTATTTTATTTTCATATTTATACCCTCAGTGTCTTGGTCCGCGCATAAACACAGTGCTCCACTCCACTTCCCGTTTGCCCGTCAGGCCCTGAGCAGAGCCTCCACAGAGAAGGGTAATGGCCTCACGGCGGGAGTCCTGACTGAGCCGCCGTGAGGGCTCTTGACGGAGTCGGCCTGCGGAGCCGCCTGGGCGGCGCCAGAGTCTGCGCCGCGGCCCCCTGCTGCCAGAGGCCTGGGATCAAACGTCCTGCTGGCGTCGCTGACGACCGCTCCGCCCAGGCCACGCTGATCCGATCTAACAATGGAGCGCGCGGCGGTTGACGGGCCGCTTGAGTCCATTACTTCTGGCGGGTTTGCGGCGCCTTTGACAGGTTCCAGACCTGCAAGACCTGTGCTGTCATGATGTCTGAGTCCTTGTTGTGCGGGCGGAGGCATCGGCTCTGGTCGGCCTTTCTTCTCTGAGATTCTCCAACCACTCAGCGCCCCCTCGTCCCCCCTGACCGGCCCGGGGCTCCGGAATAAAAAGTCACGATAGTCGGCCTCTGCGGGGGATCTGCCCTTCGGGTGGAAGAGGTGGCAGAACGGGAAGTCGCACTCGTACAGCGGAGGCTTGTATTTATACACATAGCCGGATGCCCCCGCAGCGGTCGGGCCCTCCTCGTCGAGAGTGCAGCAGTGGAGGCCGGGGGAGACGGGCAGGGGCGGAGGAGGGCGAAGCACGGGCACCAGCACCGAGGAGGAGAAGGAGAGTTCACCCTGCAGCTCTCGCTGTCTCAGCTCCCGCTCCAGCATCACGTTCTCCAGCTCCTTGTCCGCGAAGGCTCGCCTCTTCCTCATCCGGGCGCTGACGGACGGGCACACAAAGTGCGCGCGATCGCGCTGTGCCAGCTTGGACCAGCAGGAGGCGTCTTCTTCCAGCGGCGCCGCCGGTTTCAGCCCTGCACATGCTGGGGGTGGGGGGGAAGCAAAGCCACATGCTGCTGTTTACGTGGTCATTTACTTAATTTATCCCCCGAATGATAAAGTTGTTCCATGCAATTAATTGTTGAATTTACATCCGAGCACTTTGCTGTCTATTATCTTTAATTGTGCAGTTTGGCGGCGGTGTCGTGTTTTTTTTCTTGCTTCACTGTGAGCAGAGGGAAGGCTGAGAGGGCCGCGAAGTGGACACCGCCTCGGGCCGGATTTGACAGCGAGCCAGAAGGTATTAATACACACTCATGTATTACAGTAATGGCCTGTTGTTGTAGAAACTCTGAAGCCACAATGATCGGGGTTTGTGTAGGGGTAAATGAAGTGTGTGTAACGTTCGGGTTACGACATCCCATCGGAAGCACAGGCGGTGTGTGTGTGAGCCAAGGCATGGCTCTGTTAAAGCAGGTGCCACTACAGCACTGCATGTGACTACGCAGAAAATAAATTCTCATGTACACGTGAACACGTGTCAATAACGCTAATATTCAGTGACACTGACACTAACATCCCATTCAAGGACAAAAAAATCTATTTAAAGATTAAGACTCGGTTTTTGGCTAAAACCAGACCTAAAGGGATAGTTCAGTGATTTTGAAGTGGGGTTGTATGAGTTACTTATAGACCGCCGTTTAAGTTTGCACTTGTACGTTTTTTTTAGGTAACACATTTTTCGGTGGTCTCCTCTTCAACAGTGGGACTCAGACTTACGCTACTTCCACTTCTCCACCAAACTCCGTAAAATGACATCGCTGATCATCATCTCCATGAGGTGACATATTAACTATGCATAAGTAACTCATACAACCCCACTTCAAAATCACTGAACTGTCCCTTTAAGTTAGGCCAGGATGAAGGCTGGATATCACACAAGTATTGGTTATGGTTAAAGTTAAGATGAACCAGCCCGAAATCAATGTCCTCGCAAACTGAATTTCTCATTTCTGTCCTTTTATTCACCAGCTTATGAATCAATTGCTCTGCAATTTGCTTGCCTGCGAAAAGTTGCCTCGCACAAACTTCACGAGCAATAAATTCAGTTTAAAAATTGTAGTTTTTTTCTATACTGAGTTTGACAAGTCAGCGTGCGGTGAATCACTTCCTCCGCCTGCAGATCACACACACACACACACACACACACACACACGAGTCACTTGTGATCTCCGGTGAATTCAGACAACTTCAATGCATTAAAAAGCAATCAGGCGAAATGTAAAAAGTTGATCTACCACTTCGAGCCACAGCCTCAGAGAGAAAAAGGGGGGGGGGGGGTGTTAATGAGATATTAAGTAAACGTTACCCTGCAGTACGCTCTTAGTGAGGATGCTCGGCTCGGCCACTCTGCTGTAACGCTGATACGCCGTCCTCCGCAGCGGAGCCGCACACCTGACCCCCCTCTTGCCCTGCGAGGAAACACGGGAACAGGAATTAGACATTTGGACATAATCATATTAGGCCGGGGCCGCGCCCCAGGGGCAATTAACGGGGATTTGATACACGATGTAAGAGGCAATAGAAAGGTCTTTATTATTCTAAGGTGTAAAAATGCAGTGAGCTTGGCTGGATGGCTGCTGTTCTCTATCCTTGTCTCGGTTGCAGCTGGTGCAAAAATGCTGATGCTACATTGGTGCCAGGAAGAGAGACGTGAGTCGGCCCTGTCCTGTACTTGCATCCCTGCACTGGCTACCGGGCAAAGAATGTAGGACCGATTCTAAAGTTTCTTTCATTTGCTTTTTAAAGCGTTACATGGCCTGGAGCTCCAGTGCATCTCTGAGCTTCCTCCGCTCTCTCTTCCATCTTCAGACCTCTCTGATCCTCAGACCAGCTGCTCCTGGCTGTCCCGCCGTCGAAGCTGAGGGGAACAGGCAAGGTGTTTGCTGTAGCCAAATCAAAGCTTTGGAATAGCTCACAATTTAATATTCCCAACTCCGTGGACACACTTAAGGCTAAACTCACGATCCGCTTGTTTTTCCCCCCATTCTTTTGAGTGTCCCTAAGCTTTTATTCGTAACTTTTTAGCCTTGTGTGTTATACAGTATATTTATAAACCGTCCCTTTGCTGTGTTTTCGGCATGTATTTTTGGCTCTCACCATGCTATTTTATCTGTATTTTTATGTTTTCTTATTATATTATTTATTTTATAATAATATATTTTACTGTAGAGCACCTCTGGTTGTTTTCAACGTACTTTGTAAATAACATTGACTTGACGAAAAAGGTGTGGAACATTTGGCTTCACCAAGTCATTTTGTACATATATACAATACCGTTCATTATCACAATTGTTATTTGTTATTTATTATTATATTTTGAAACAATGTTTCATCCATTATATTCACCAGGGTAAACTATTTATTAAGAATTAGGATGGCATTCTGGTTCTATTATGGATGAACTGCAAAACAAACTAAAGTTAGAGACAATATAGTATGTTTAAATATTTATTTAGTGATTTAAAAAAATGTTTATTAAAGTTTTTTTCCTTGATCATGATAAAAAGCTGTGATGAAATAAAGCTAAATTCTTAAATAAAGACTTTTGAATGACACTTACAAGCAATACGACAGAATGATTAGTAAAACGTCCCTCAAATATTCAAAATTCGACTTAAATATAATGTTACAAAAAAAACAATATCAACAACAAAAGCTCCTGTTTCAAGCTGATATAGTTCTGTGCCTTTTATTTGGAGAAATAACATCAAACTCCCGCCATGTGCAGCCACGAGATATGGCCGAGTCACACTTCTGTCACACTCAAAAGATGAAAAATAATAACAGCTGTACAAATTCAGCCTTCCAGCGATATTTCCCGTGCACTTCTGCAACGTGTTAAATATTCATGTGTCTTCGGAATACTAATAATAAAATAATTACGCAGTGAGAAATAAAACATATAGATTCTGACCTCCAGTGAAGTCACTTTTACTTTAAAGACTCGCACATTTTCAGCTGCCACACTCAGATCTTTCTGTCCCACGCTCCATCACTGACCTGCCCCTGCGCCCTCCTCACCTCCGCAGCCTGCTGCCGCCGCAGCGCGACCTGCGCCGCCATCACGCGCTGCCGCTCCACCACCAGCAGGCAGCAGGCGCAGCGACAGTCCCTCCAGCGGCAGAAGCGTTTGTGGCCCTTCAAACACGACACGACGCCGTGGTTGCGACAGCGGGCGCACTTGGGGCTCCGGGTCATCTTGCGCGCGGGGCTCTGCTGCGTCATGGTGCGCTCCGGGGACGGGGCCACGGCTGCGCGCTGCCCTCCGTCCCCGGCGCATCCGTCAGGACTTGTCACGTCAACAACTTCTTCTTCTTCTTCTTCTTCTTCGTCTTCTTCAGAAGACTTCTGCTCTTCGGATTTCGTCGTGGTCTCCCGCTGCAGGCCTCCTTCCGACTGAGAGGACATCTATGACTAATGGCACAAGCGACTCGTATTGGTGCCGCTATATAACGCCGAGTAGACTTTGAGGCCAAAGGTTTGATTCTGTCTTAAGGTACAACAAACCAAACGTGTTCGTGTAGTGACTTGTCACAGTAGAATGAGAGAGAGAAATGTCTAATTTAATGATTAATTGTCTGTCAGATATTCTTATTAAAACAATCAGGAGAGCTGATAAATCACAACGGTGCCGTTTGTTTTACGCACGCATCTTAATCTCAGGGAATCGAACCACTCCAGCGCTGCTCAGAAAGCTGATTCTCAGCACCTCACCCGCGAGGTGTGGTGTCCTGCTCCACACTGCCGCCGCCGCCGCTGCTGCATGACGGTGCTTTCAGGGTGGAAACTTCGCAGCCTACCGCCAGGACGTTTGAAATGTTAAGCCTCCCTCAGCTGCTCCCCTGACGCACTTTCCAAGAAACGCGCGGATGGAAGACCGGGCCACAATGCCGAGGTCCTGGCGCGGGCCCCGCGAGCAAACATTTGGGGGAAACCCGTTTACAGAGAAGGCAACTCCCCCCCACTCTCTCTGTAAACACTCATACCTGCCCTGCCCTGCCCTCCCCATCTCGGAAGATGTTCTCACCTTTCAACGGAAAAGTGTGAACTTGCCATAAGACCCACGTCAAACGTCATTTCAGGATCACAATTTAAGTGAAAGCAAAAGCCTTCAAAGCAGCTATTTATTTTTAAACTTCAACAGGAATAATACAATTACTATTTTAACTAACAACAGGCCTAACTGTAGTTACCATAATACATTTGTAATAGTTGTAATATAAGCAGAGAGAGTGAGCTGTATATGTTGAACCAGACTGGTACAATATGGACTAATTACCCATGGTGCCTTGGGGAGAGAAGGCCAGTGAGGAATTCATGGGGGGGGGGGGGGTTACATTTTCACATTACCTAGGAGTCATCTTTACACTCATATTTATTCATAATATACCGTTAAATAATTCAATGATTTAATGGTTCTCTTGATGTTTCTAGTGTCGCCATTTCCCGAGCAGGAAAGTGAATATCAAAAACCATAAATATTCCCACTTAGGAAAAAGTCAGTTGGATAAGTGTTTTTTAAAAAAAAACATTGGTTAACTTAGAGTGGATTATTCTAATTCTCATCTTTAAAAAAAATAAATAAATATATATATATATATATATATATATATATATATAAATATAATTGGATGGTGACATTAGGAAATGCACTGCCTGGAGAAGGAGAGATATAGTCCTTGTTATTACCAATACTGATTTTTTTTCTTCTCATCATCAATACACGCTGCTGTCCTTGCCCTTGGTCTGTCACGAGTGGTATAGATTATGCATTCAGGGAATTTCATGGGGATGTTGACTCGCCTCCTTCGGTATATGGCGTCCACTCTTAATGCTAATGAAGGGTTATAAAAAGAGCTGACGTTGCCTTGACCTCTCACCATGAAAAGCTGGAGAGCACACAACTGAGATGGTATGAAAAGTGTGCTCTCTACTGGATGGCTTCAGTAATTACACTCGGGGGCAATCTTTTTGGTCAGGTTTACCACAAGGTTGCCCAACCACAAAAAAGCATCTCTCCTCCACGTGACCCCTTGGGGCTTTCTAAAGCCTAAACTAGTTGACAGGACTAACTCGGGTTTTTACTACAAGTTTAGCTCATTAAAACCAATCATCCCAGTTTTGCTCTCTCCTTGCCCCTCAGGCAAACGGTGATTAACTCATTATCCACACAGGCCTCACTTCAAACCGCTCACATAGCAATTTCAATTGCAGATGCTTTCTGTCCAACTTTCTGCTCCCAAGGGGAAAGAAATCTTCCAAAATCACGGGAATTAGCCGCAACGCATTCACGGGTATTGTATTTGCATATACGCATATATCCAACATGCTGTCAGCGTGAATGTTGCTGCCCCTAAATGAACAGAATCTAAATATAAGTTATGTGTAATGAATAAGTCATGTGCAAAGGCTCCTTGTAGGAAGAAAAAAAAAAAAGTGTGTGTTTTTTTTCTTCACACGGCATCTTATATTCCCGGAGTTCCGGGGCTCAGATGCCAAAAGGCCCCGTCACCTTTGATCTTGATCTAAGACTCAGTCAGCTATAGGGCCAGACGTGCGCTGCCAAGGAGATCTGAGGATGTTGGCGGCCCGCAAAGGGGTTAAAGGATCACGTATCAAAGATATATAGGTAGGAAACATATTCCACTGAAACTGCAAATATGTATAATCATCAAAGTGGTTCAACCTAATGCAATCGGAGCCACAGTTCAGCAATGCACAAAAATGGTATCACAGTTATACCGCAGCAAAATCAGTTATATCAGGTCTGTTGATGACAAATTCTGATGTTAATTTCCATTTAGAAATATCTGGACTAGATGGATATTTGCTAACCCTAACCCTGGACTGGATGGATTTTTGCACAGAAAACACTGTATTGTACACTGTACTGTGCAAGTATAGAATGCAGTGTAAATTCAAATTTGTATCCTGGCATTGTGTTAGTCCTGTAAGTATGCAAATAAAGCATTGGCGAACGAAACTGGTCTGCATGCCACCGGGTTCTGACCTGTTCCATCTCGTACGACGATTTTAAAAGGGAAGTGGGTGACTAATTCAAAAGAAAATCTATTTTTATTCATGTGCGCTGCTTTAGGCGTGATGGTGTATGAGGTGTGAAGTGATAGCTCTGGTTTCTGACAAGAACTTTATTTAGTAAAAAGGCAGGCAGGGAGCAGCAAATCAAAATGAAAAAAAAAACGTTCAGAAACCAACTGTCAGGTGGAAGATTGGATGCTGGTAGAATACGACTTGGAATCTTACCGTTCTGTGTCTTTGTTCTTTTCTCTTTTTTTTTCGAAGGGGTATAACGACGTCGTAATGCTACTGCTGCAACACCGGCTGTCAAACCACAAGAGCTCTCAAATTCCTGGTGAGGACAGTCGACAAATGGATGGATGGACGGATGGATGGACGGATGGACGGATGGATGGACGGATGAATGAATGGATGGATGGATGGATGGATGGATGGATGGATGGATGAATGGATGGATGGATGGATGGCGGATGAATGAATGGATGGATGGACGGATGGATGACGGATGGACGGATGGACGGATGGATTGGTGTGCGGCTGCTGTTGCTCGGTACATAATGGGCGGAACATGCATGGTGCCGTACAGTACATTCACGGAGAACAGGTAGAAGTACCCCCCTTTATTAATACCGTCAGCTGCGCTGCTGTCGGCAGTAGAGTGTACACCGCTCAAGGCCCCTTGACTCTCATACAAATTGACTGTCATCAGCAGCGACATGCTGCTCTGGCATTCCACTCACGCTCCCTCTGTGCTGCATCCTTCGGTCATTTTTTTGTAGCCAAGATGGAGTTTGACAGACTCCTCGGCTCCCACCATTTGGCCCCGCCAGCGTGTCTTGCCTCTATCGGCCTCTCTCCGTCTGTGAACGGCTTCCCCCCCACACCCACCCACGATCAACTTGCGATCAACTTGCGAAGTGACGAACGCAGAAAAGGAAATCGCAACGCGGCGAGTTCCACTCAAGGACGAGCGGGCTCCGCCTTCCAACTTCGCACTAGAATGTGCCGACAGTTTCCCAAAAAAGGGAGACAGAGGAGTCGAAGGAGGCGGTGTGCATTCTCAAACCGAAAACCCCGAGCAGAATGTCAGTTCCACTTCAAAGAGAGAAATCGAAAAAAAACACACCGGGCTGTTGTTTGGCGCTGCCTTTTACACAAAGGCTTCAGCTGCTTTATCCACCTGCCTCCAAAGAGCGGGAGACACCTTGGCAGTTATCGCTGCACGGCAGGGGCCATTAAGTTGACAGTTTTCTCAAGGGAGGTTTAACCTGCGCCTCGGAGAGCATTTGAGTTTGTCAGGACTACGTAGATGAAACAAACCCCTGCTTAACTAAATGCACTTTTAACCTCATCACGTTAGACACAATCGCGTTCCAGTTTGGGCCTCTCATATCCTCAGTGTGTGAGGATCACGTCTGGAGTCTGCTGATACTAAAAACAATCCTCATAGTTTGCCTTGTCGTGAGAGGGTTTTATACAAACAGTAAACGCTGGCAGCAGATGAAGAGCATATACAGTAATCTACACCGCGGGCTTAACTCTCCGCGAGAGGCTGGCTGGCAACTCTGGGACGGGATTCGGTGTTTTTTCCGTTGTTTTTTTCTTCCTTTCCTTCACAGGGGTCAAGGTGGGGTCAAGGAGAGGCATTTCTGAGATGTGAAATTATGCAAGAAGACCATGATGCCCACCGCCATTCAGCTTTGGTCCAATCATAGAACAATTTTGCAAAGCCTGACGTTTTAATATTGTTGAAGTTCTCTTCTCTCGTTCTTACAACTCTTCTCCCCTCATTTCCGCCTGCTAGTACAGTATATACTGTATACTGTACAGTGTCTGGTTGTTGGTTTTAGTCGGACGTTTTGACTGTAACACAGTTCAAGGTAAAGCGTAGAACTTGGCTCGGTGTTTGCGGGCCAGCGGCACGTCCGTCCCTGAGCCTCGAGGCGGGAGCTTTCCAGAGGGTAAAAGCAGAGCCGCCGAAAGGACAGCGAAGAGATTATCATGCTTCATCCGAGGCACAGGGTGCGTCTGATTTATCCGTCCCGGGGTACAGGGACGTTGTTGCACAGGTGTGTGGGAGCGAGAGATGAGGAAAACCGTCGGCTGCAATCAGATAGGGGAAGTGGGAGAAATTGTCTGGACAGAGACGTTCAGATTTTTTTTAAAAGGCCCCATATCGTAGAAGGTGAAATTTTGAAGGCGTTTCCTTTTTTAAAATATTGTAAAGCAGGTCTAGGTGATGTATACAATAAATACTGTGGAGGTAACATCCACGGGTAAATGCACACAGCCTGTATTTAGAAACTGTGATTTAAAACGAGATGTCAGGACTTGTGTGACGTTGTGATGCAACGATCACCATCGTTTAGCAGAAATCTGATTTAACTTGATTTGTTCCTCGACCACTCTTATTGCCGTTGTGTTCGGCCTCTGCAACGATCTCCGTGTTTCATCTTTCAACAACTATTCTTCCACCGATTGTTGGATGATTATCATCTTGGTTTCAAGTCATATTCATATTATGAGTTGCACTCGGTGTGAAAGCTATCTGTTATCATGGCTGCATGTGTGTGCGGACCTGCAAAAAAAAGCTAAGGGATGAAATCCACTGCCTGGAGCCAGAGCTCCAGACAGGATAAGCCGCTTGTCAGCTTTTGTCTCCGCAGGTGCTGCCCAGGCAAAAGTATTTCCCCGTGCGCCGCCGCCACACCGCCGCCTGTTCTCTCAGAGTGAAATCCCAGTCAATCCCAATCAAAGCTCTGCACAGTCCGACGGTGATGCAAAGGTAGACGGCTCCTTCTCCTGGCAAATCCACTCGCCATGTTCCGCTCTTGTTGTCCCGGCTGCTCGATGACCCACCTCCCACCGGTGGCCCACATGGCGGAGGACTCTGCAGCCGAACACGCTCCCCCGACACACCGGTACCACACCAGGAAACACACGTGGGTCGAGCGGCCGAGGAGAGTGAGCTGGAGACGGGGGCCACGGGGGCCACGGGGGCCACGGGGGCTCCGCCGCTCCTGCAATTTTGACCTGGATGCTGCAACGTCCCAACACCGCCACACGATCCAGGGACATGTGCCGGAGATCGGGGCCCTGAGGCTCCGGTGATTCACTCACACGCCAGAATCCAGCCAGAGCCATTTCAGTATGAATTTGTCCTCCTGTTCAGCTCATTTCAACACCGACGCGCTGACAGAGACGTCACAATTTGCACTCATCAGTTTCACCGAGCTACAGTCACGGGTCGTGATCCGTTTCCTGCGGTTCGGCCCGGTCGTGCTAGTGAGGAGATGTGAAACCACATTGAGATCAGTTTACAAATACACCTTGTTAGATATCTGTTTTGATATCTTATTGGATATCAAAACATCAGTTGCTACCTGAAAAGTGGGAAATAAGGAGGCTTTACACAATTGGATAAGGAGATTATGTTTTTAATGAAGATATATGCTTTTGGAAGAAACGATCAGTTTATATTTTTAAGGCACAAGTCAGGCAATCTGTGCATTGTGCCGAAATGAGTCACGTTTGTCGGAGGAACGAGGCAGAGCTGCGTCTGTGTCTCTGGCTGCAGCCCTGACCATAGTTACACTCACGCTCTCCGTGATGTGATGCTTGATGACCTGAAGAGAAATCCTCCAGGAGCCAGAAGATGCCTCCTCACGGTCCATTTGAGCCGACACTCTGTGCTGTCGGCGTCTCCTCCTGCCCTTCAGTCCTGTCTTGTCCTTGAGTCCTCCATTGTTCGCTCCTTCCACTTACTTCCCAATGTTCTTTCTTTCTTTTTCCCCCCTCTCTTTCTTTTTAAAAGTTACCTCACCTCACCCTGAGAGAGAAAATTCAACATATATTTTACAGTAAGAGCAGCATTTCATATTTTTTGGCCCAAAAAGCCAAACTGGGTTCAGCGTCATTTAATCATTTAATTAGCTGTTATCTGTTTTGCCAAAGTATTTGCTACAACCGTCATGAA
The DNA here is from genome assembly GCF_022379125.1 of Scophthalmus maximus. Taxonomy (NCBI): domain Eukaryota; kingdom Metazoa; phylum Chordata; class Actinopteri; order Pleuronectiformes; family Scophthalmidae; genus Scophthalmus; species Scophthalmus maximus. Next base: position 5,660,792 of record NC_061527.1, read on the forward strand.
GTGGAGAGCGTGACTCGGTCAAAGTGGATTACAGTGTCCTGCTGCTGTCATGCTTTTTATTTTATTCTTAAAGGGATAGTTCAGTGATTTTGAAGTGCGGTTGTATGAGTTGGTGATCAGCGATGTCATTTAATGGAGTTTGGAGGAGAAGTGGAAGTAGCGTGAGTCTGAGTCCCACTGCAGCAGAGGGGACCACCGAAAATTTTTAAATGCTTACCGGGAAAAAAAATATCCGCCCAATTGTACGCTGCAGGACCTTTTATTTTCACCGCTTCAGTTTTCCACAACCGTGCAAACTTAAACTTAAGCAGTGTAAAAAATACATCCTTCAGCTTCTCCTCCAAACTCCATTAATGACATCGCTGATCACCATCTCAATTAGGCAACTATGCATTAGTAACTCATACAACCCCACTTCAAAAAAATCACTGAACTATCCCTTTAAAGGGGCAGTAAGCGATTTTGGAGAAAGCTCACTTCTCTCTGCGCGCATGTCGTGATTTTAGTGCTCGGGCCGGGCCACGAACCCGCGACCTCGGGTATGGTGGGAGACAGACTCGCTGACTTGCTAACCCCAATAGCAGGTCTCTTAACGTGTCGACGGGTGACGTTTGCAAACTGTGTTGTAGGTGCGACCCGAGCCAATTGTTCGGTTTTGGAATTCCGGAGCCCAAAAAAAATCTGTGTTTTTCGGCACAGCCCTGGCTCTGGAAATCCAAAACCACCATCTAGCAGACTGTGAGGAAATAGATACATATTTTTACAAAATGTGTATGGCTTTAAATTCGCACACTGCCCCTTTAAGGATAGAGATGAGGGGGGGTGACACGCAGCAAACGGTAGGAATCAAACCAGGGACTCATTACTCGGGACATTTACGGCCCATGCGGTATCACCCAGCTGTCATATTTGATGTAGTCACCGGGCTGCACTGCCGCAGGTGTTGGTTACTGCGGCAAAAATTGAAGATGAAAATGAAGTTAATGAAATGCGACAACTTTGTCATGATCTCATAAACACGAATGCAGGCCCGTTATCAGATATTACCCGTTAGTGCAATAAGCGGACCTGGAGGAAAACATTTACTTTAAACCTCATTAGATAAACAATTTCTTTCTTTCTTTTCTTTAAAGGTGACTTTCCTGACGCAAACAAAGCGCCCTGTGGCACATCAATGATCCGGCCCGACGTGCCGCATCACACAAACTCACAGACCGTGGATCGATGTTCTATTTAACACGTCTGGTTTCGGGGCCAAATCGATGCAAGCGACAGCTGATCCCTGACCTAGACACCTTTTTGTTATCTCTCTCTTCTGAATGAGTTTAACCCGTCGCTCTGCGACGAAATCTGCCCGTGATCCTGAAAGTCTGCACGCGGGGAGCGGCAATGATGCCCCCGAAAGGCTTTGCGTCTGTGCCTATTGATTTGGTCTGTTCCGGGCTCGGCCTAATGAGAGCTCTTAAATAATGCAGACATGCACACAGGGCAGCTCTTGCCTGCCCCCTGTAGTGGGCACCGCTGTCTCACTTTCTTTTGTCCTTCTTATTATTATCACCCTCCCCCCCCCCCCCCCCCCCCTTCATCATTTTCTCCCGGGGACAACATCTGAGCACACACGGAGGAGGCTTGCTCAGAGGTACGCCTACCACATTCCCCTTTCCTTCCAATCTCACCACCTCTGATCTATTGTCCTCCCGACTGGTGTGAGGTTCAAAGGAGCCCGGTACTCCCAGAGATGAGATATAGCCGCGCTGCAATAACAGCAGAACAAGAGCTTCCCAATTTAGAGCCCCCCCCCCCCCCCCCACCAACCCCCTCCTCCTCCTACTACCTGCGGTATCAGGTTGGATCTCTTTTTTGCAGGTTTATTGGCTCTTTTGTCTTTCAGCACGTCTCAGGCGAGCACAGCGAAGGTGCGAGGTTTTATGAATGGTAAGCAATATCCCTTCAGACAAAGAGCAGAGCAAAGCAAAGCATTGTGTAATTACCGCAGCGCAACGAGCCTCCAGATGAATCAGCTTTCAGCGAATACAGCATTTCGTGCTGTGAAGCATGAGCGAAAATGCAATCGAGTAGGTTTCAACTAATTAAAAAATAACATTCCTGTTGCCTACCCGGCATTTTCCCCTGCGAAGAGATGTGCCCACTTTCGAGGCTGAAGCGATAATAATTCCAAATGTTCTAATTATTTCTCAAATACATTTATAACAACGTCTAAAAAAAATAAAGCTGATATATATAGATTTTGTTGCTCAAAATAGCGAGAGGCAACCCTGAATTCCTCCTCAGCACTTGTTGTAAGTTATTCGCTATAGTCAGAGGCTCAGAGTATTTTTTGTCACTTGCAGTGGAGGTGACGGGGTCCCAGGCAGATTCAGCAGAGGCCTCTGATGGATGCTTTGCAATGCAAATCGCATCATTACGCCAAAAATGCGAGATTATTCTTGGATGTTTGTCGGCACCGGGGAGCTGTATTAAATGGCTCCTAATGTCATTTTATTCTGGCGGGATGCACAAGCTACACAAACACACACACACACACACACACACACACACACACACACACAAATCTAATGAAGATAATCACCACTCTGCAGGCTTTCAACATGGTCCAGAACGCCAACGCTATCCACAAAACAGATGGCCTCGAAACATCTCTCCTCTGAAAGTGTCTTCAGATACTAATTAGAGAACATTAATTGACATTTGGCTTTAAATTGCTTCTGACGGGCAGCAGAGAGAAAGCAGGTAGTGGGTAGAGTGATGCTTTGCAGACGAGTGGATGCTAATTGTGCAGCCTGCTTTTTTTTTGTTTGTTTAACTTTTACGCGTTGGATGGTGGATACGTGCACCGGAGGCGGCCAGAGGTTGGGTCTCTCTCCACAAGCTGTACTACTACTACTTCAGCATCTGTCCTCACTGCTCTTTTCTTCTCTGCTCTCTGCTGACTGCCCGTGACAGCTGGGTGAGAACGTACAGAGAACAGTCGCGGTGGTTACATTATAGATGCTCCCACGCTTCACCGTTTCTTCCATTAAATCTACTCATGAATCAAATTAGCTTTCTTTCCTCATCTGTCACCTTTTCTTTTTTTTCTCCTCCTCCAAAGCCCACCAAAGGCTCTGGCCCAGCACTGGGGCCCTGATACATGCAGCGGCGGGAGTGAATAAATTGAGCTTTGCATAAATGGAATAAATAATAATAATAATAGAAATATTTGCAGGAAAAAGGCGCAGCCCTAATCAGCATCTACTGCGGCCCTGCTAGGGAAACTCATTAGCATACAGAAATGTTCCTTTCCACTTTCTTGGGTCCTAATTGTCGATTTTCTCTGAGTGGATGGCTGCCTCCCCCTAAATAATGATGCCGAACAATCGTCCATGTGGGAAGAGTCAGTAAATGAGAGAGAGGAAGAGATAAATAGATAAATAGATAGAAAGGTAAAGTGGTGAACAGATAGATAGGTTGGTAGGTAGGCAGGTGGATTGATTTAAGTTCCGTGAAAGCATTTGGGTGTTGAATTTGTAATCCTGCCATGGTTTGATGGCATCCCAGGTTGAGGTTGCAACAGCTGATGCGGATGGATGTAAACAGGAACAACAATGGCACACGTGGACTCCCTTCGGCAGATCGTACGGAGGCAGATTTCGCGGCTTACAGTGAAATGCCGGAGCTACTGAGCTGCAGTAACGTGTCTGGGATTACACCGTCTGTTGTGCGCCGCACTGCGAAAGGCACCGAGAAGGAAACGAAAACCGTAAGTGGTTCCTGTACACCTCCGTCACTCATTTCACAGGTGAAAAACAAAGTGTACCGGGGGCTCGAGTGCGGGAGCGGGAGAGAAGAAATGGAACGAATATTGGCGTAATACAGAATGGATCAGACTTCGCAGGTCTGCTCTTTGAAGACGGCTTCAGAGGGGATTCTCCGAGCATTCTTCCAACTTCAAAAGAGGCAAAGTGATAAATATATATGATGGATGTCAGCTGAACCACAACAACACTGTATCTCGGACAAGAAAGGGAAAAATGGGTTGCTCTTTAAGTGAGTTCCTTCATTGTCAAGATACGTTAAATCCAATGTTTGAATCCAAATGAAATGATCTTATAATATGCATTATTTATTCTTTTAACTTCATGCAGGACGTTGTCTTTAAACTACAGTGTAAACAAAGAATGAAGACACTTGGGAGGTAAGTGGGATTATACAGATTTTCCCTTTAATGGCATCATACATTTTCGTCCTGTTGCATACATCTAAAAGTCATTACTGACTATAAGTACAGAATGGGACTGTACTTATTTAGATTAAGTTCTTATTTAGAGTCACAATCCATGATCTAAATGTAGACAAAAGCCATGCATGCATTCCTCTTCCTCTTCTTTCACCTTCAGGGCTGTATATACAATACACTTCAGTACAGACTCAAGTGAGAAGATATAGACGATAAAGGGCTTAACCTGGAGGGTGTAATGCTGGCAGAGATTCATGCTTCACCACATCACATTTCTCCTCTGCACAGGCAACCAGGATCCCACGTTGGCTTCCCGCCAACAAATAATGCTTTTAAAAAGATATTCAACTTTGTGCATTATCTACTTTTGCCAAGTTTGTTTCGAAGGTTTTGCAATGGCTGCAAGGTTAATGCCAACGTTTTATCACTGGAGGCTGCTGTCCACGTCCCGTGGTTTGCTTTTTGGCAGAAGAAGCACGATGGGTCCAGATTAAAGTGATCTTTTCGCAATCCTATTTTAGTGCTGTGAAAAAAAAAACATGAATCATTATTTATTTGCTATGAGCTGATATATTGAAAGAGAGGACATTGTAAGGAGATAATTCAAATCTATTGTGTGCAAATTTACTCAAGAGGCCCTATTTGCAATCCCCTAATTGAAAATGACATGCCCAAAATGGAAAAGGCTATATCTCTGCAACTACAAGGTCCATATGAATAATCTTATCGATATATAAAGGTAACAATTGTTAGATTTCACAAGAGATGTTACTCGGTCAAAGTAAATAAAGATGGAACAGAATATTAATGAAAGATGTAATGTCCACCTACAAAAGAAGTACACATTCAAAGTAAATATCCCCTTATGTAATAATGCAGTTGTAGCCCAAAACTTCTAGAAATCCATAGCACAAAGGTTGAACATTATCCGTGCCAGATTTCATTCTTATTAAGTGAATCAGAGCCGAGTTATAGGTTTTTAGTATGGAAATGTTGAGGCGGAAACTCCAAATCGCCACAATTTGGCACCATTTGAGGTTTTTCGCAGTAAAACTAATTTTACTGTAACTTCTAACTAACTAATTTACTCTAACTATTATGTATTATAGTGCTGAGCTGGCGGTGACAAAACGTAAGAAATATCTTGGCAATCCGTTAGTCAATCTGAATTGTCGACACCTCCATCGCACCCTGGCAGCCAATAGAAGCGACCGACATCTTCCACATCCATGTCAACAATACCATTAGCCAAATATGCGGAAGCAAATAACTGCCGCTAAAAACTATACCGTTCGCAGTGGAAACGTGACCCTGGAAGTGAAAACGAGTGTCGGGAATCATTTCAAAGTGATACAAAGACGTACCAGCTAACAGAAGCAGAATTATTTACTAAAACATGATTCATCAGGTCAAAACAGTAAAGGTAAGGCATATTTCATGTATGTCGCTGTTTGATGTGACCTTTTTTTTGCTCTTCTTCAGCTGCTGGTTCAGAATCTGTGGAGTCATGGCTTTCACATGCTGCATAGCTTGTTGTTGTTAGCATGAAGTGTTATGGTCGTCATCGCCAGCTTTTGTGTTGTTGTACAGTTTGCATGTCTTTTGTGACATGCTAATTTTGTAGTTCCGTGTTGGAATTGAGTTTTGTTTGAGTGAAAATTATTGTCATGGTCATTTAGCCATTATGTGCATATGTTGTACAGTATAACTACATCGCTCCATGTCTTGCAATGTTCTTTAAGTGTTTTCGGTAGACGAGGGTTGCTCCTGGTAACGGGGGCGCTTGGGCCTTGGAGGTTGTTAGTGTGAAGTTGGCTTTGCAGAATGGATACACATTACTTTATCATACCTTAGTTTCCAAATCTGTTTTGCCAGTCCCTACGAGACGGGTTATCAACGGATAAATAATTATAAATAGTGCAGAATAAAAGCTTTCGGTGATGGAATACACTACACCATGCAGATTAGTTTCTTCGATGAAATGACAAATTCATGAAATTAGAATAAACAGCAAATTAACTGAATCAAATAAGGACCCCCATGAAAGGATAGGAAGGCACTTACCAAAACTTCTGCTGAACCACAGTTTTTTACCCCCCTCCCCCACCTGTCTGCCCTGCAACTCTCACCACAGTGTTCCCGCCCGGCTGGTAAATCCTTACCATGGGGTTCTTGGCTTGGATGCACAGGCAGCTGGGGCTCCTTTGATGGAGCCTTAGTTTAAAAGACATCAGAACTTCGTGCTAAGTTGTGAGCTAATGCGAGATGATCTGGTTTCTGGCAAATGACGAGAAAAATAATGATTTCATCATGATTTCACGAGGTTTGAAGTATAGTGGAGGTGAGCTTCATCAATCTTTCAAGACTCTTATGCTGCATTACAAGTGTACACTTCAATCAAAAATCGAGATCAAACACATCGTTCTCATTGGTTTCTGATGCTAGATTTACATTCCAAACTTGCACAATAGATAATCCATCCCCATCTACAGGGATCATTTCGGTGCACATTCCTGTTTTACCATTAGTTATTTTCACCAGCGAGGCAAAGTTGCATCACTCATTCTTCACTTTTTAAGACTGGAATTTATTTACAATGCAGACCAATTTGGTTAAAAAATGATAGCTCAAATTTAGCTGTTTTTCTTACAACCAATTGAGTGATTAAGCAGCCATGCAGGTGCAAGAATGTACAGTAGATCATGATTTCAATACAGACACTGTTCTGTATTGAGACAGGATGGGTTAGATAAAAATGCTCCCGGCCTGAATTAAAGTTATTTGATTCAAACGAGGTGACACAAAAAGCTGCGGCGCTGCTGCAGAGTGGGTCCTTGCTTGAGTGAAAATCTCCCTGCTGTTCGCACCTGTGTACGAGTCTCCTAAACTGTCAGACAGGCATTAGCATTTAAATAAAGTTTTACAGCTCTGCCCGAGAGAGATACCACAGTTGATAGATGTGGGTTATTTTATCAGGCATGCGGCAGGAAGGGTGGCCCACTGCTCATCAAGAAAGAGACATGACTGCCTATTAGTGACAGGTCACGTATAATTGTGTGAATATATTTGTGTGTGTGTGTGTGTGTGTGTGTGTGTGTTAGGGACAAGTATAGTAGTGTAGCATATAAAAAAGGATCATAACAAACTATTTGTTAATAGATAGAGAAGTAGACAAAATTTAAATTCCATACACATTATTTACAGCTGTCTTTTATAGTAGTCAATCTAGTAATTCATTAAATATTCGTATAGCCACGCACACACACACACACACATATTCACACATTCACGGGATCGCACAGGATCGAAGCTGTTGTTCTCATATATACAACACCAAATATTGAATTCGAATTTCCTCAAGGTGTTTACAAACATTATATAGTATTAAAAGTGTGTTTGTGCGTAAAGTCTATGAAGTGTGCTATTGTACATTGCGTTTAGTGTTTGCATCCAGTTACAAGCTGGCAGTGTGTTAGTGTGCCACAAAAAAACTAACTATTATTAGCCCCTTTTGGGATTTCTATTTAATCTGCTTTCTATTTAAATGTGCAAAAAAAAGAAAACCCTATGAAAATAAGGCAAAAGCTAAACTATTGAGAGAGTAAAAGAGTAGGTCAAATCCACAGGGGGAGAAAAGATAAGAATGGGGAGATGAAGAGGTTTAAAGCTTACAGGCTGGCGGTGGTTGGGCTGCTTCAGGAGGACGCTGTAATGGCCTCCTAATAACTTGGACAAGTTGGCGCTGCTGAATTATGGATAAGACAAGAACACCCCACTCTAAATCCCATTAGAGAGACTTGGGAAGGAAGGAACAACAGGATAGGGATGACATGAGGAATGGTGGAGGATTCGAGGGGAGTGTAATTAGAGTGAACCGATGGCGAGCGGGAGGAGAGAAGAGGGTAAAACAGATGCACGGAATATAAATATTAGACTGGAGCCAGGGAATAAGAGAGGGAAGATGGGCTAAAGGACGGACGGATGAGGATAAGACTATAATAACTGGTTCAGTATGTGGGCCAGTGTAAATACACATATCCCTCTAAATGGATTGAGAATATACAGTATTAAATCGCGCTAATCCTATTAATGTAGAATATCCATTTTATGGATTCATACTTGAGGATCAGTTTAGCAAACATGAAGAGCACTGCTAAGAAACAATGACAACAATGGTAAAATATCTTGCATAACTTACATCCAGTAATTTCCCCAGGAGACCTTCGCCACACAGAGATGCAGCATTATGGGAATTGTAGGATCCGGTGTGTGTTTGGAGCTTGAGCCATAGTAGACCGTAAAACATTTGAAATCTTCTCTGCTGGCGAAAAAAATCATTTCTTCTTGTGACATTTTGATCTAATATTAAAATAATAATATGATAATCCTTAATAAGCCCCAAATTTGGGGAATTTGCCATGCTACAGCAGCAAAGAGGATAGTAAAAATAGAAACGCCAAGTAAACGAAAATTAATTGACAATCAAAAAATGTATACAATGTATAGAGAAAATATAAACAGTGTGAACAGGATTGTTCATAAGGCGTTGAATGTATACACACAATACGTAAATGAAAGCCCCAGTGTGTAATTTATGTAATTTTCTGGCGGCATCTGGTGGTGAAGTTGTGAACCGCAACCAACTGAGCAACCGACAGGGGACACTTTATGGGGCGCACGGCTGATTCCGGTTGAAAGTTCAACGCGAATGTGGCATATTCTGGAACCGTTTTGTGCGACAACCGTATTCAACACGACGTAGCAAACATGGCGGCTCACGCGGAGGTCGGGTCCACCTCATGTCTCTATATTTAACTCAATCAAAATTGACGAAAAAACATTGGTTCTTTGTTGCAGCTGATACATATACATATATGAACACGTAGATATGGACAATATATTCAATTTCTGTGAATAGGTTCTTCTAAATATTACACACTGTAGCTTGAATATTTTTTTCCTTTTTTTAAACTATAAAATATCACATATTGTGATGTACTATATTTGTTGCATTAAAGTATTAAAATGTTGAGAAAGTATGCCAGTATTAGCTGTCACAGCGAAAGGCGACACAGTTTGAGTGTCAGGAAGCAGAATAAACAGGGCAGGGATGGCAAAATAGAAAAAAAGATGGAAAAATGTGTGTATTTGTGCGTCTGTGTTTGTGGCTGTGTGAAATAGAGTTCGAGGGGAAACCGCTGCATGCAAAGAGTCGACCGGGCAACTTACAGGCACGTCGCTAACTCTGTGCACTGAACTGCGTGTTTGTACAAGCTGACTCATTTTCCACTTCGGCGGCAGGTCATGCTCAACACGGCATCGCTACCGGCACGATGTCACAACACACATGCACACACACACACACACACACACACACACACACGCACGCACGCTCGGACAATCAAAGCCCAAAACACACAGTGAACACACCGCCGAGTGGCTCACGCAGACGAACAAGGTTTCCACGGACAAATAAAAAGAGTTACTGGGGAGGAAAAGAAGAATGAGTCGTTTTCACGAAAGCTATTATTTCAGTGCTGAGGGTGAGATTGCCTCTGACTATGATCTATGACACAAAATCCTGACTCTCTTACTTTGAGATTAGATATCCCGCCGGCACATTTGTTACCAGCATGCTGTCAACTTCTGCACCACAACAGTTGTCGCCGTGTAATGGCTGCAGTTCCAATGGAAGCCTCCTGTTTCATATTTTGAATCTACATATTTTCCATATTGATATACTATTTTGAGGGTGAACACTTGAGTCTCTTGAGCTGCTGCCACATAATAACTTCGGCGAAAGATATTGTTCTGAGTATTTGTTATGCTGTGTTTTGATGATGAAGGCCAAGATTGTGCAAATATATTATTGAACTCATTGTGTCTCAAGGCACTGCGGCATTTTTCTCTATCAAACCACAACGCAATCTTTCCTTAACCTCAACCGAGTGTTTCACTACAAAACACAATTTGAAAAACAAAACGGCAGTGTACACACAAACACAATTTCATGGGTTGTTTGGCTTTTCTGTGTGCATCCCTGCAGCTGTCCTTTCATTTAGTTCTGAAATCTGACTCCCATGAGGCACCAGGATAAATATGCATCATCACTTTTCTGTTTTGAGATTTGAACTCTCTCCCTCTCTCTCTCTCTCTGTCGCTGCTCTCCAAACACCAGTCCTGCTGACAACACAGAATGAAAAAAAAAAAAAAAAAAGGACAGCTGGGACACCACTGTCAGAACAGAAGCCAGGGAACCGGCTGCTACATTCAAACTGTTAAAAAAAAGGAAAAAGAAGCACATATACCTCCACCAAGGCAAATATTTTCTTCCAACAGAGCCAGATTATTGTGAGGATCTGTACCAAATCGCACAAACTCATACATCTCAACATCATAAGTATGTCAGTTCTTTAACATCCACACCAAAATGCCCTCCTGGGCCCATACCCCATCCCTTCACCGTGTGCGGCGCAAATCAGATCTTCGCATTTTGCATAATCCTACTGACAGACAGGCAAACACAGGTAAAACATAACCTTGGCACGTCGAGAGAGAAGCTCCGCCTCATTCCCCATGTCCATTTCTATTTCGATTGGGGGGGGCGGGGGTTCACAAGGGAATAATGTGGCGACATTATTTGATAGACAGACGGGGAGCTGTGGGGACGGACACTTTTGTTTCAGTTGTCAAATTAAAAAGAGATCGCAGGTAGGGCCCATTTGCATCCGCCGGTGTCTGACTGCCACGCTCCGACGACACCAGACTCATAATTCAAAAACATATGCAAGTGCACACAGTCACAAGCCGTTATTCCTGGTGAACCACACACACACACACACACACACACACACACACAAATACTCACGTCTAACATACCCAGAGTCAATTTGCTACTCGCTTTGTTCACTTCCTCCTCTGCTTCCTCCACCGTCCTGCATTCATCTCTTCCTCACAGCCTTGTGGCACCACAACAATCCCACAGAATTGGATGTGTACAAGCATAAGTGTGTGTGTGTGTGTGTGTGTGTGGCGCAGCATTTAGCCAGTGTAACAAGCCACTAATAACGGAGTCCACTCAGGCCTGTCTGACACCACTGTTATTATCCCCCTCCTCTCAATTACCAACCACTCGTCGCTGGGGAGTATACGCTTTGACACACACAAACACACGCACACATTCAGTCACACGTGCACTAATTCAAACAAGGCACGCAGACACGAGAAGATGAGAATATTTCAAACAGGGAAATTGGGATGGGGGCGGAGTAATCACCGTCCACCAAAGTCAAATATGACAAGAAAAACTCAGCCTCCACTTTGGCCGCCGAGTGTTATCCAGTGCCGGCTGGCAGGGGTATATATGGGAAATTATGCAAATGAAGTTCCGGCAGCGTTTCCACATGACTGACAGGCGCCCTAACTGGCAATTAGCAGTGGCGCTGGTTTCCCATTGGCTCGAACTGTGCGACCGTCTGGTGAGAAGAGAAATGGATATACCCTCCCGGCTCTGGGGCATTTAATCACAGCTCTCTATTTGTCTCTGTCCCGCTCTCCCTCTGTGTTTGGTCTCCATCTCTTCACTCAGCCAGCCCCCACATCCCCCTCAATCAGTGTTCACATTATGTCAGCCATATATATATATATATATCTTGAAAGACGACACAGTGATGCGATCATGGAACATCATTAAACACTGCGACTTTATTAACCACATGCAATATTGTTGCTGAAAAGAAACTCGACTAAAATCTGGTTTAAAAAACGGAAACTTCACCAAAGTAGCTGACATTTTTTCCTTCCCAACACGGCGGTTGTGTTTTCTTCAATCGCACTGCTCATCACTTTTTGCAGAAGGAACTGTTTCCAATTTTTTTCGCTTTTCATTTGCCTTCCACGCCAAAGTCTGTGCGCTCAAACTTCACTCTTCCATCGGATCTGTTGATCTCCATCGGGCATTGCGGTCGCAGCCAGAACCAACACTTGGGTTGACGTGCCGTTCCAGGTCCACCATCCTATGTGCCGAGGCTTATACCATATCATGTCAGTGTGAGCCGGACCTTATCTCTCCGTGGGAATGGAGGTCAACACGCGGTGTTATTCCTGACGATCGCGTTGGCAGCATTTTTTGTTCTCAGTCCCGCCGCGTGTCTGAATTTGAATACGGGAGACAAAAGAATGGAAATTAGTGAGCGTGCGACCCACAGTGCCCCGACGCTGGCGCGGAAACACGGGATTGTGAGCGGCGGCGCGAAGCGATTGGCAAAAGCGTAATCCGATTCAGGACTTGCCGGGGTTGGAGATGCACCCACAGCACTGGCACGCACTCAACTGAGAGGGCAGTGCCACAGCAGGTGGAGGAGTGAAATGGGATATAGAGAAAATGTGGTTATTAGACAGTGGTGGTGGTCATGTCCTTCCAAATAAGGATCGTCAAGGTTTTTTGTTTTTTTCATCATATTCATACAGATGTATTAAATATGTCGCAAAAATCCCTGTTCTCTTACACATTCAAAGGAGAGAGACGCTGACTGATGTCTCAGTGTTTCTCTCAAACAGGGGTTGTCAAAAAAAATCTCATCTTTACTCGCAAATCTCTCTTCATCATCACTTCATTTATTTTTCATTTGACTGTATTTGTGCCGCCTCGCGGTCCAAAGTATTCCATTCCGTTCAGAGGGATCTGGTTCTCTCATGTCTAAAAAGTTGGCGATCGACGCCTTTTTTCGTGGCTTTAAAGGATAACAGACATCCCGCAGATGCGTTGCCCCGGTCTCCCCGTTACTCCATCTCTTCCAAAATGGTTTTCTCTGTAGCCGTGTCTGACCTCATACTTGACCTGGGAACACGTACAGTGCATCGTACTGACACATGGGTTTGTGTATCTCCCGATATTTCCTGCCCCGGACGGGTTTAAAAAAAATAATAGGCAAAATCGATCAACTTCAATAACTTCTTTAGCTGTGAAACTTGAAATAAATACGTATGCGTGTGACAGATTGCCACAGTATGTCCGTGTTTGACATGGCTCGCGAACAGCAACACGTCTTTCCGTGTCGGGATTTGATTTGCCTTCAGATAACTCATTACAAAGGGTCGCTTACGTCTTTGTTGCTGCTGTTGTACACAAAGAGATAAATGGCTTTAATCACACTGGATTTATTGTGTGGATTACAGGCCGCTCCTCTACCCACTGTCTAGATTCTCCACAATGCTGCGATAACGCACTCCACGCATTTTTTTTTAATTTGAAAGACACAGACAAGAATAACAGCATGATATCATATTGGTCTGTACACATTTGTTATACACATCTGATTTGATCCATCATATATCTCCCTTCTTTCTCCTCAGCAACATTCAAAAGAGTGAAATCATCTGATCTACGATTGTCAACATGGGTGATGTCACTCAAAGTACCTTCTGTCCCTGCGCAAGCGCGACCGGATCGCTTATCCAGTGAATTTAGAAGCGTGTGTTTCATCATCTTTTTAGTGTAATCAGCCTTCTGGCAACTGGAAAAGTAATATGAATAGGTTTAAAGTTATATGGTGGAAGATTTGGTTTCTTCTACGTACTTCCAATAAAATACTTTAATAACTATAGTTGCAATGATACACAATAAAAGACGGCAAAAGGAAAGCTCCCCATGGAAAACATAGAACTGAGGCGGTGGAAACGTAGATGTAGTGTCTTGTGAAATAGAGGTGCCGCAGTGTGTGATGTGTGTGATTTGTGTTCATAGAGTGCATGTCCCAGCAAGGTGTGTGCGCGTGAAGTCAAGGGGTCACCCCGGTTCGTCTGCGGCCCAGTTAAATGTCACTCGTCGACGCGCGCGCGCGCAGAAGCAGGAGACGTGTCCTCTGTGGCCGTCACTCTGATGTGACATGCAAAGATCACAATCGTTTGTTTACTCATCAACCTACACCTGCCCAGCAGTGTGTGTGTGTGTGTGTGTGTGTGTGTGTGTGTGTGTGTGTGTGTGTGTGTGTGTGTGTGTGTGTGATGTGTCAGTGTGGCTGAGGCAGTCATCTTCTTTTTTTTCTTCCTTATCAGCCTGTAGCTGTGAAGACAAAAAATATTCATGTTTGTGTATATATATATATATATATATATATATATATATATATGCAGACGAACTTCTGTCGGCTGTCTGCAGAGCGACACCGGGGGCATTTCATATATGCAAACACACTCAGACGGGACGCTGCAGGGGGACAACAAAGATGTGATGCGGGACAAGGTCGTCACTGCCGACCTCAGGGCCGGACTACATATGTCAGTCACATACTCACTCTGTCAAGATCAACACCGTCATTTGAAAAGCCGGGGAAAAGCCGGGGGGGGGGGGCGTTAGATGAACGTGTTGATGGCGAATGCTCCGACGGCCATTCAGGAGCGTGAACTCTCACTGCGATTCCTTCGGCTGCTGAATCAACCGTCGATAGGAAGTCAGGAAAGCACAGCTGTTGCGAATAGTTGATGATGTCGTTGATGATTGGGTCGCATGCATGCAGTATAAGCATCGCGTCCATGTCCTTGTTAATACATTTCTTTTCTTTGTGCCGGGGGGAACACTGCCGTGCTTTGACCAGTCATCCCACTCCGAGGCAGTCGGACAAAACAGACACACAGCCTCTGAGGTTGTCTTGGTCTTCCCTGTGTGCCCTCAGTGTATATTTATGTGTGTGTGTGTGTGTGTGTGTGTGTGTGCATCTGTGTGTACAAACGCCCAGCAGTGTCTTCCGTGTGCATGCATGTCTGTGGAGGATTTGCACACTGTTTCTCGTGTCTTGACGTCTTAGTGTCCGTTTGCTGTTTATTCGGCCAGAAAACTCCAAGCACCCACAAGACTACAAGTAGTGCTTCAACGCCGGTTACAAAACATAGCGTATGCCCAGACACACTGGTATGCCAATCATGAACTTGTATGGCTTTAATTAAAGGCCGGAAACCACAAAGTGCAGTCTGGAATTAAAATCAATTCAGTCAGTTTTTCATATAAATAATATAATGATCATGTACTTAAAACCTGGCAAGGAAAGTTAATTAGATATGTTAATGCACTACTTGTTTCAATAGCTGCAACCCAGATGCAAAAGAATGTGAGGGTCAATCTCCTGCTGAGTTAATTGTATGTGTAAGGACCTAAATTTCTAGACATTGTTTCCGGAGTTTATGTCTGAAACCTGCTCAGCAAACAAAACTACAAAGGTTCGAAAGATCAAATTGAGCTGTAGCTTACCTGTGGATGCCTCTAAGGTTCTCGGTTTACTATAACCATGATAGTTTTAGGCATGAGCCAAAACATAGTGCTTAAATTCTATAGATATAAAGTGTATTTAAACTTCTTGAGCTATAAACTATGGTTCAACTTGCAGCTAACTTTTTAATCAGACTAGTAGTAATTCAGTATACACTAAAGTGCAACAGTGCATTGGTTCTTAAAGGTCGTAATCATTTGGACATCTTTGGGGTCAACAGAGGCTAACTTGTATTTGTCCTCAGAACGCCACAACATGGTTTTTCAGAACACCTTGTTCGTGAACAGAAATACAAAAAATAAGAAAGAATTCGGACTCAGGTTTTGTGCAGTATCCCCGTTTGCTAAGAATCATTCTATTCCCATCATATCTGCTGTAAAAAAAAAACACAACAACATTGGTCCTGCAAGTCACGCCTCTCTTTTTTCCGAGAGGATGGTCCTGCCTGGAGAGCGTTTGATATTTCCCCTGCCCCCAACTGGCCCGTCTGTGTTACAGATGTGTCCTTTCCTGCTGCATCTTTCATGAACCAGCCGGCCCCTTGTTGACTGTTCATGAGGAGCCCCCCCCCCCCCCCTTTGAAATGATAATAGGGACACACGGAACGAGACGTGCAGGTGAGGAGGGAAGGGAGGATGGTTGGATCCAGAATGCTGATCGATCTGTGTGTTGGTTGAAAGGAGACATGGCGGAGGTACAAAAAGAATAGAGGCATGAACGGACAGATGGGATGGAACTGTTTCAAGAGATGGGTTTTCTCTTTGGAATAATGATGGAGATGATGATGAGGCAGGCAGGCAGGCAGGCTGACTGGTGAGGCGGATTGGCCGAGGCTGGCTGGAGCAGAAGGAGAGTGAAGAGGCGGGCTCGTTGGCCGGAGCGTAGTCTGGTCGGACGAGGAGGGAAGAGGTGGCGTGGGGAATTCTAAACACGGGCACAAGGGGAGCTGGAGACATTAAGAGGGCAGGCCGGGAGAGAACAGCACAAACGCGGGGAAACACAGGAGTCATGGCCATGACAACAGGAACGACGGGGTCGGGTGGTCTGATCTACTCTCTCCTCTCCTTTGCTTTTGGAGACAGCGACCGTCTGCGCGCCGACTCCTTGAAGGAGGAACAGCAATTTAGTATAGTCGCTAAGTGCATAGCCCACTGCACTCACTATTTAAGAGTAAGAACTAATTCATACCAAAGTTAGACATGCAGTCGTCAGTGCTGTCATGTCAAAAAGAGAGCTATGCCACTGACTCTGTGACTCATGCACACTTTATTTATCATGACCATAGATTGCATATAAAAATGGACGTATAGTCACCTGGGGCAGAAGTGCCTGAAGCCTGTCTTCCAGTGTGTTGTGGAGGGAACTATTAAAAGGCCTCTCAGTTATTTCGGTATGAAGATTGTCAGAGCTTGATCAGCTCGGACATTTACAGTGCATTAACTAGTTAACAATATTCGGTTTATTATTGTTTTTTAGATGTGCTTTTGAATGCAGTGTTTCCTTTAAAAAAAGCCATTATAGTCCTGCAGGAAAATGTCTTGTCCTCCAAAAACTAGGTCTAAAACAACACGGATGTAGATGATAGTCAAAGAGTATATAAGAGTATTGAATATTGCACGTTATAGTATCATTTGAGTCTTTTCATTTTGAAGGTTGCATGATATTTCAATAGTGATATGCCGTTTTCCAAAAAGAAAAAGAAAATAAACACCCACGGATATGTTCTGAACTAAAACCACCGCTGCTGAACTGAGATGAAAGTTCAGCATTTCACCGGAAGCTACTCCGTGATACAGTCTGTTTGGAAAGATGAAGAAGGTCGCGAGTGCCTGGATGAGATCCTCAGCGCGTTGCCATCTCAGATGAGAGGCTTCCGCTGGGTTTTGAAGGAGCGATGACACCGGCACTACACAGGTTTATATTTATCTCTGCCTGGGCACTTGTGCAGTACAGGCTCATATCTCTCTCTGTGCAGCACTGCGACCTTCACGCTTGTACGTGTAGCAGACTCAGGTTAAAGCCACCGAGTGGGACGAATTCAAGTGACGAAAAGAGAGAAAATGTGAACAGCGTGTCAGGTCGCAGCCAACACCTGCAATCCGCGGTGTCGTTTTCATTCCCACATCTGAATTTAAAGCTGAAAAGACTAATGCCAAACCATTACACAAGACACTTAAAATGGCACTAAGTAGAGCGCATACCTCCACCAAAGGGTCAACAAGTCATACACACACACACACACACACACACTCATAGATTCAGATACACCCTATAAATGCCCGATTTTTTTCATGTAGTATTGGTGAAAATGTCAAAAAAGATTTTTCTTTAATCCGAGATCCACCACTTTTCCCAGATCCAGGCCGAAATTTAAATTTTTTTCGGCAAACGTCCCGTCCTTCGACCAAGTCTCATGGAAATCAGTACGGTGGTTTTTTTGTGTAAACTTGATGACGAACCAACCAACAAAAATGATAACCTCCTTGATGGAGTTAATCATGAAATATCAGAAATTGCTCTACGGGGCACAACATTCCACAATTGCATCATTTGACCAATAAACAAAACAAAATGACATATTTTAATTAATAATCACATAAACAAGAGACTGAGGGGGAATCTTCTCATTTGATAAAGCGCAAACAACAACATTTCCAAACAGTAGCTGAAGATTTTTTTTTTTTTTTATATCTATCATGGTTGAAGAAAAGAGAGAGGACTTTTTGCCCTCCGGTTGTGTGTCAGCCCCCTCGCAATGTGTCTGCGCCGTGCGGTCTTAATTATATCGCATTAGCCGCCATATCACGCGTAAAGGTTTCTGAGTAAAGGGAGTCACTAAACACATTTGGCCTGTAGCTTTGGTCCTGTGGGTTTTCAGAGTCTGGCTGCGCGAGTGCGTCGGTGAGTCAGTGGGTGACTACATGGATGTGCATGTGAACAACTGAGAGTGTGTGTGTGTGTGTGTGTGTGTGTGTGTGTGTGTGTGTGTGTGTGTGTGTGTGTGTGTGTGTGTGTGTGTGTGTGTGTGTGTGTGTGTGTGTGTGTGTGTGTGTGTGTGTGTGTGTGTGTGTGTGTGTGTGTGTGTGTACCTTTGCATAGGTACGTGTGTTCTTTTTTATGAAGTGGCAGTTGAACTGCGTATCCAAGCGTATGCAGGCAGTCATATAAATGCATATTACTTTGCCAGAGGCTCCGTGTGTGTGTGTGTGTGTGTGTGTGTGTGTGTGTGTGTGTGTCTGTGTGTAGTAGTAGTAGTAGTAGTAGTAGTAGAAGTAGTAGAACGTCTGTCTCCCACCGAGTGCGGGGGCATATTGTCAGTCGGTTGGCCCATGATGCACATACCATTTGATCCAGATTTAGCCGTCAGACCCATGTCGTACAGATGTGTACTGCCCCGAGGTTCCCATCCATCTCTCTCAATCCTCTGTTACGACGCAGTGCCGCCGTCTGCGCGCGGACAGCAAACAAAACAGGTCACCTGAAATTTATTTCCCCTTCTGTGCTCGTGGGATTTAGTTTGCGCCTGACAACGCTAACTGACGTGGTTTGTTTCAACGTGTAATACCCCCCCCCCCCCCACCCACCCACCCCCGCTTGTTAAAATCATCTTCCAAACAACTGTGTAATCTTCTGGGATTATTCTTGTAAAAAAAAACCATGGTTACATCCCGCCACCAACTGTCACATTCTCACACAGGGAGATACAAATCTTTTTTCTAATTTCCCTTTCACTGTTTGATCGAACCTTCTTGTCATGTCTGCATTGTATAGTTTAGGGGGGGATTAAAGCGGAGACGGAAAACTTGATAACCCCCCACGTAGTGTTTTCAAGTTTTATCACCGTTGGTGCCTCAAAAAAAATGGATTGCTATCGCTATGAACAAGACACAATTGTAAAAATCTATTTAAAACCGAATACTGGTTCTTAGCGCTATAATAAAGGCAGAGTGTAATAACCCCCTTTTGCTTTACTAAGAATGCAGGTTCTGTTCCATCCAAGGTTCACTATTGTTTCGACTTTAGTCTCCACCATTCTGTATATTACCCTGTTTTTTCCCTTTTCAAGGGCAGAGCTTCCACTGTTTCTCTCCGTTACGCCACCGTTGTGCGCTTCCGTTCGGTTTGCACAGTGGCAGACACACTTTCCTTTATCATCTGTGCCATGAATTGAGTCTTCAATTTTCCAAATTGTTGCAGCCGCTGCAAACGAGGCTCGCATAGACCTTATTTAAACACAGATGTGTCATTATTCTTCGCGCAATTGCGTTTTTGTAATTAACATTCAGGCTATGAAAAACAAGTCTATTCTATTCACTTCCAAGAGAAAATACACGTGTGACCTTCGGCTTAGCTGAGACACTTCCTGTCAAAGTATCCCTGTGGCATGAGTCGGTGCGCTGACGTTCACCGAGTGTGCGGAGCCTTTCATTTCAGACGCCGCAGCTCGCACTCCCACATTTCTTCGATTGATAATTCCCTTGCAATTAACATTAAGCTCTGCGTTTGATTTGTTACCGTGTTTGTCTAAGATAAAATTACTTTTTTTCTTGTTTCCAAGTAAGGTAGGCCGAAGGACAAAGTGGACAAAGTAGCGCATGAGCAGTCATAATTTGTAGAACGACCGTGTAATCTCACAGAACACGAAGGGAAATGATGCTTTAATAAGACGGCCACTTTAGTCAGAGGGGCAGTCCCCCCCCGCCCCCGCAGGCACAGTGAACGAGCCCAGTCTGAAAATCAACTCCAGCCTCTTGTTTAATTGGATCTATTCTGTGCTGCGTCAGTGGTGCCTCTTCAGTTATCTAAATCATCTGAATAATAATCAAGCCTTACAGGCTATGGCCCGGGCCCTAATGATAATAATTTTAAGTAGTATTCTAGTATTGACTGTTGCTTGACTTTCAGGCCATGAGAATGTATTTCACACTTACATGACATGTAAAACAATATGCCTCAATATCCTCCGGAATATTAGGTTATATATGCTGAATGTAGGTGGCTATTTAAATTGACATGCTTTTATTTCTATGGCTGCATGGCTGTTATTTTGGTAACATATAGAAGGCGAGTGGGTGGGAGAGCGTGAAAGCCTCTGTCAGTGTGGGAGGCAGTACATAGCAGCGCCAATCTTAACTTGGTTTTGCCTACAGCAGAAATACCAGCAGAAAATATTAATTTCATCCGAGTACAGAGACGTGGGGCAACATACAGTTAAAAAAAGCCTGCAGTAAAGAGAGGACACCTGAATGACCCCCCCCCCCCCCCCCCCCCCCCTGCAACTTTTGAAACTTTTTCAATCCACGCAAAAACAATTTGAACAGAAAAACTTGTACTGGCAGGTTAGCTGCAAAATAGATATGTGTAGAAATGACCAAGTGGAAAAGACCTGTGACCCGTTTTAACAAACCCTCTGCTAGTCTATAAATAATTTGTATAGTGTGTAGTTACTGCTGCTTCAGCACAGCCTGACCCAGGCACGGTGTCACAGCCTTTTCCACCGGCAAGGGCCGACGGATGGTTTTGTTAAAAATCAGAACGGATGTCTGTTCCGAGGGTTTTTTTTTTTCTGCTGACAGTCACCTATTGTGACTGGCTGGACCCATTAACACCAAAAGGGGCGGGGGGGGGGGGGGAGTATGAATCACTGAAATAAACTCTATATTCTCGTCCTTCACATTGCCCCGCCGTCTCCGACTCCGACGACTACCGGGACTTTGAATCCGCCTCGCTCTCCGTCCAATGCGCTCAAATCACTCTCCCGCGCTCTGTTTGCCCCGCTCGCTAATTCCGAGCTGAAAAATCGTGCACAGTTTTTTTACCCACAGATTTCTTCGCCCGACTAGCAGGGGGCCGTGTACGGTCGTGAATGAACTGTCGTAATATTTTGGCAGCCGTTGTACTTGGTGCTCTTGCAGTCACGTGTCGATGAGTCTCAACTGCGAGAGAGACAAACACTCTGGAGGATGTCAATTAATGAATTGGATTTTTTTCTTCCCTTTCTCCGAGACAGACTCCTTAATTAAGCACAGTCAGGCTCTTCAATGTCGATTTGCCATAATACGAATTGAGTATTTTCTTTCCCATGAATCCGGAATGTCAGTAAGTAATCCTCAGAAATCACTTGACTGCTTTTCTTCTCGTCAAGACAGGGTTTGATTAAAAGCCTCAGTTGGAATTGTCAAGTGGCACGATGGAGGGGCTCGGCTCCAGACAGTTTCATCAAGAGTCAAAACACTCCTTATTCGTGTGTTTGGCGTCACAAAGGATAGACGCATGTTTTCCTATTTAAATGTCGCTTTCATGGTTTTCAAAAAATTACTCATCTCCGCTGTGATTATTGCCGTTGCCAGGGGGTGTGGCTCTGAGGATGGAGAGGTCAGTGCCCAACTTTGGTCCAGACTGAAATATACGTTGGATGCATTGCCATGACATTTTCTACATTCATGGCCACAAGACACTAAAGACTTTTTGTAACTTTGGCGACCTGATTTTTCCCTTGGCGCAACCACGACTTTCCACATTTGACACTTTTTTTATCAGAAAGTGTCCCAAATGGTTGAATTGCCAGGATATTTTTATTTACTTAAGTCATGGTGCTCTGTGGATGAACCCCATAGACTTGATTCTCACAGTTTTTCTCATCTAAAGCCGTCATCGTGTCAGAATTGAAGGTGGTCCGATACGTATGTAAGAACTGATATTTGACACGCTAAACCAGAATGGTGAACATTGGCAAACAATTTAGCCTACCTGCTAAACATTAGCATGTTAGCATTGGCATAGTAGACAGACATAAGCATTCTATCTATCTATCTATTCATCTATCCATCTATCCATCTATCCATCTATCCATATGTCTATCTATCTGGAACTCTTCCTCTCATCCGCCTCGACCTGTCTTCCTTATTCTCTATCGTTCTGCCATCATTTACCTCAGAGAGGCGTCACCATCCTCACATTATGCCGGCACCGGCTGAGTGATAGATGGAGGGAGCACTCGTGCTGGTAGATGAGCGGAGGGCAAAGGTCATATTTGTGCATTCAGTGCTTGTCGTTCATTTACTCCGGTCCTCTTACAGTAGTTGTTGTTTCCGTCTGCCTCTCCGTCCCGCTCCAGCCCTCTTTCCTCCTCACTTGTATGCTTTTCATTATGTTGTGGCAGGGTTCAAAAGGTGACGGCGCTCAGCCCCCTCCAAATCGCCGCGGCGCAACCGCGTGACCAGTCATTGATTTGGCTTTCAAACCGACACGTAGCCCACCAACGGGCCAGTGAGACTGACACCCAGGAGCCACTTGGGGGACTGAGAGATGCGGTCGGCGTCCGCAAGAAACGATGGGCTGTCTGAGTGCTGCTGCAGAAGAGGCTTGTCTGCGGGGGGGGGGGGCTTTAGCAAACGAAGCACGGCCACGTCAAATATTCCACAGACATGCCCCTTGACAGATGCTAGTCGAGAGCATGCTAGTCGACTTTTATCATTTCCTCCGCCAAGGAGGTTAAAAATGCATAAGAAAAAATGCTATGAAAGATAGTTCTCTGCCATGGAAACAGGTGATTTGATTTTTTCCTCGTCATTGCGAAGGGTGGTGGGGGGGGGGGGGGTGGCTGAGCCTCGGCGGACGTCTAAATCCTCTGAATGTTCTTGTGTTTGGCATGTTATTACGTTAGGAATTCTTTCGTCGCCTTCAGTTTCACGGGTTCCACCGGCGGAGGAGAAAGTTGAGCGAGTTGAATGTCAAACAAGCAACACGAGGTTCATTTCCTCATTTCTTAACATTAACACAGGACACACGGCCACTTCGCCCTCCTGCAAAACTCAACCAACAGATACCTTTTCTCAACACATCACAGCAATTCACTCCAGGCTTATCCGTGGACATATTTACCTGCCGTACTCCGACATGTAAACAACGTGTCTGTGTTCCTGAACCTTCTTCGTCCTTCAACCATCAGACCACGCAGTGTGGTTTCTATGGCTCCGTCTGTGACTTTGAATTCAGCTCATTATTCATCACTTCTGTTTGTGTTTGTGTGTTCGCTGTGTTCCATGCTACAGGTCCGTATAGAATAAAATACCCAAGGACTCGTGGTCCATAACGTTGGCAGCACAAAAGCAACTGGTTGCCGCTGATGGACAGCGTCGATCCATCCAGACGTTGACTCTTACAGTCGATGGAAATTCAAGTTGGCCTCCAATTGAACGTATCTATCAAGACGGATAATTATTTGATGAAAAACTGAACGAAATATGAGCCAAAATCGTCTAAAATCTCAGCTGTAATCAGACTTTAAAGTCGTTTTTGCGATACAGGAGGCTGTACAGTACATATTGTGAAGGCTTTAAATGTAGTATTACACCAACACACCTAATGCCCCACCATCCTATGTTTTTCCTCACTATTCCTCCTCCGCTATTTTTGTCTCCCAGCTTTTTTCGTGTTATAACCTTTTCCTCTGTAGCTGGAGACCAATTACATGCTTGGGTGACGTCTTTTTTTTTTTTTTTCATTCACACTCTTCTTCAGCCCCCAAAATAGCAACTGCAGACGCGGCTCCGTGCAGTAATAGTCACGTTTGCTTTGTAGCTCATCATCATTAGGGAAATTTCAAGACAGCAGTGCGGTGCTACATAAGGTTCTTTATCAAGGTGTTTTTTGACGCGGCAGGGAGGAGGATATTTTTGGGTCGTATACCCCAGTGCCGCAAAAAAAAAGAAAAAGAAGCCAATGTACATGAGTGACATGGGCTGGAGAATGAGACTACATCTTTGACAGTTCAAATTTCCCCAGTGGCACTGGTTTGAAGCTTTAGGACAGAGACTTGCGCACGCTATGAATTGTAATTTTTGCCTGGAGATTAATCACAAATAAGCACTCTCTCTCTTTTGGGTTTCCGGGCACCGTGGTTCAGACAGGTGGAGACTTATTTATAGAAGAGTCAAAGCAGCTGGTTCGCAGCATGGCTGCACTGCTAATAAGGCCTCCGGAGTGAGTGTCTTTGTGCGGCGGTGACGGACTGCAATAGGCTACGTGATTAGGTGAGCCCGCAGAGCGACCCCTGACCGCGGTTTTTCGTCCGCGCGTGTACGTGCACGTGAGAAGACATCGCAGACGAAAGGCGAATGTGGGGGGGGGGGGGGGGGGGGGGGCTGCGCGGTGGCGTAGTGGTTAGCACCTTTGGCCTCACGGCAAGAAGGTTCTGGGTTCGAGTCCCGGTTCAAACCAACCAGGGCCTTTCTGTGTGGAGTTTGCATGTTCTCTCCAGGTTCTCCGTCTTCCTCCCACAGTCCAGAGACATGCAGAATGGGGTTAGGTTCATTGGAGACTCTAAATTGACTGTAGGTGTGAATGTGAGGGTGAAGGTTGTCCGTCTCTGTATGTGGCCCTGTGATAGGCTGGTGACCTGTCCAGGGTGAACCCCGCCTCTCGCCAAAAGTCAGCTGGGATTGGCTCCAGCCCCCCCCCCCCCTGAGACCCTTAAGTGGATAAAGCGGTAGACGCTGGATGGA
The DNA here is from genome assembly GCF_022379125.1 of Scophthalmus maximus. Lineage (NCBI taxonomy): Eukaryota > Metazoa > Chordata > Actinopteri > Pleuronectiformes > Scophthalmidae > Scophthalmus > Scophthalmus maximus. Next base: position 5,685,799 of record NC_061527.1, read on the forward strand.
TGGAGGTGAATGTGGAACTTTTTTTTTTACTCCTCTTCATCCACGACAAACTGTTAGACGACACAGCGGCCAGATAAGGAGAAGCTGGGAGGTCGGAGGTCGGGGCGTTTACACACTTGCGCGTCCATGTGTGTGTGACGCTCTTGTCAGTGATCAGAAGTCAGCGTGAGTCATTATGAATCTCTCTTACTTTGTGGCTTCAAGGACACTTTGGTCACACGAAAAAACTCTGACACTGGTCGCGCAGTCAAGCAGTCGAAACACACACATCAAAGCATTGCGGAGTTTTAAAAATGCAAATGATTTTTCTCCCAAGAGGCAAATGACAGACCAAGGAAATTGCGTGTGAAACAGCCCAAAAAAAAAAAAAAGAAATAGGGTCTGTACAAAACTCTCAAAACATTGTGATTGTCGTCGGCAAAATGCGAGATGTTACTCCTGTTTCTGCCCCGTGAAACCTTGACTCAGACTGGTCCCCTGTGTTCTGCCGCTTCTCCGCCCCGCATCCTCCGTGTCCTCTGCAGTATTCCTTGAGAGTGCGCCACGGCACTCACCTGCGCTTCCACGTGTCTGTCAGTAAATCCCCGGGCCCGCTCGTCGTTGTGGTTCCCCCTGTTCCTCGCCCTGACCAGCACCTTGTCCAATTACAGCGTCTCCCAGGCGTGACTCCTCTAAGCTTCCTTTTTCAATTCCCTCCGCTGTGTCATTTATTTTTTTTTTGATTTCTGTCCCAGATCCACCTTTGTTCTTGGCGCTCCTCTAATCGTCCCCGGGCCTCGCTCAACATTCTCCTTCCTTCTCCCTGTCACTCTGCCCACGTCCTCTCCCCACTTGCATTGTGCATATTGAATGTACAGTATCTTTCCACAGCGTTTACATTGCTGACACAACACCTGGAAATAGACAGACACTTAGAAGTATATAAGGGGGACCCAGCCACTGTGGCGCGGTCCAAAACTCATGGGCAGATGTTTTGTTCGCGTCAGACAGAGCCAGGATCTGCTTCATCCCCGCTTCCTGTCACGACACCATCTGCGCCTCCATTGGTCGCCTGTGAGCCGTGCTTTCACCACGCTGCTCTCTTGGCTACACCCAGACGCGGCCTTGGCGCGGAAAAATTACGATTGCTGCGTCGCCCCGCGCTCTCCCGGCTTCTATCCCCAGCGATGGAAATGGCTGACGGTGAATTCAACCAATACCGGCTTTAATTTTGTGGGGCGTGTTATATTGTCATATTAATCCTGTGAATTTGATTCTCTTTATTCGATTTTAAAGTGTGGATTATATCTGTGGCCCCAGCCTGCACTGGAATGCGGGGGAAAGAAGAACAGGACGTGGACAGATGGTTGGTGTGGGAGGTGTGTTTATGCATGTGCAAAGATGTGTTTTCAGTGTGTGTGTGTGTGTGTGTGTGTGTGTGTGTGTGTGTGTGTGTTTGATACTGTGCAAAGCTTATGAATGCTCAAATGAACACATCTAAAAGTGTTTTTTTTTTGCATTTTTGATTTTGAATTTAACCTTGTTTTTTTCCTGAGTGGTTAGGATCAGTCTAGTCAGGTAAAAACTACAGAGGAAGAGTTTTAATTCAAGTACTGTTTTACTTTTGTCTCGCGGTTCGCAGCACCGCACTTTTCTTTGCCAAACGAGTGCCTAAGGAATAAGAGGAACACGGTCCAGTGTTCAGCCAGGTCACATGAACCCGATCGACTGTATATTTCTCTGAGTGCCCCGTGTGAGTTTGGGACTGTTGGTATAAGAACGCACCCGCTTCCGAGACACGTTTTAGAGGTAATGCACGGGCGCTTTGAATTTGATCTGCGGCCGGGTTTCGTTTGCGTCCTGCTCGAGATGTACAGCGCGGTCACTTTAAGACAGAAAATGTCCTCCTTGTGCATTTTATTCCACGTCCATTCCTCATTTGAATTTCTTTTTGTGCGCCAGTCAAGAATTATTAGGCTTTTTGCGTTCTGCTAAAATCTTTTTAACTTGACACTCGACAGTGTCTTTCATTTCCCTCAAAAAAAACTAGACTAAAATCCCCCTAAAATCCCAAATCTTAAGAAAACATGCGGATCATCATCAATAGAAAAGTGAAACAACTTTTTTTAAAAGCCTTGAAAAGTTGCTATTTGAATGATGCAACTTTTTTTTCTTCGCCGAGGCCCGGATTAAATATTGGCACTGGCTTTGGTTCCATTTCCTCTGAGGCCTTATTTCCACACCAAGATTGGATATCATCGAAATGTATCCCCCCTTTGAGGAGATCTCCCTCCCGGCAATTCCTCGGTCTCGTCTCTTTTTCATCTCGCCATCAAACAGGACGGACAGAGATGGAGTGAAAAGGGAAGAGCATGAGCTGATCTGGGCTCCGCTATCTGGATCCTGGCGTCGGCAGAAAATCCTCACACGGCGATAACCTTTTAGACTGCGGTTGTTTGCTCGCAGAGTAATTGTTTCCTGGAAGACTTGTTCTTTTGCAACAACCCCCCCCCCCCCCCCCCCCCCCCCCCCGTCTGATTTTAGTATTCATCAGTTTTTATCTTTCCCTTCAAATCTCTCTCCCTCTCTCTCGTCTGTTTCTTGCTTCAATACATTTATTTTTCATCGTCTCCTTCTTTTGTCTCTCCCAAAATTCTCACTTTCCCCGTCTGACACCCTCCCTCCGTCTGCTGTTCAGGCACAGTACTTCTGTAGTTTTACAGCGTTTTGGTCACAGTAACGACAGCGCAGATCTTTTTTTGTTCATCTCTCTTCCCTTGTTCTCTTTCTATCCTCACTCACTAAACAACCCTCTTTCCGCCTGCCTCCTCTCTCTCTCTCTCCATTTCAACCTCACCCTCTCTCTCCGTCACCCGCCCTCTGCCCTCTATCCTCAGCCCCCCCCACCCCCCCGTTCGCTGCCTCGTTTGATGATGCTTTTGATGGAAGGGGCGCTGCAGAAATAGCTGGTGGCTTCCTCTTTCCCTTTGAATGCCATTAGTTTTCATCTGTTGCGATGAGAGCAACGCGGTGATGCACTGCAGCATCCGGCGCATTACTATTTCTGCACTGATTTGAACACAATGGCATTTTAACATAAGCCCGGTCTAAGCACTTTCCCACACAGCGAGATTCGATAGCAGTCACGGGGAAAATATATACATACATACAAAATGGTGCGGCGATCGTTTCGGCCGAAGTTTGTTTTCAGTTTTGCCTCCACTCGCACATTGAAGAAGTGCTTTGAGGCTGGCAAGTTTCTCTTTCGAAAGCATTTACTTCGTAATAGTTATTTTTCAAAAGTGCAAGTTACTGCATGTGACCATGTTTACAAGTTTGGATATTTCTTACTTTCTTTTTTCATTCCACGTCACATCCCCGACCAACGAGACCGATCGCAGCACAGAGCAGCATGCTGAGGTCACACATGCGTTAAAAATAGACGGAATCCGATGTCACATTATTAAGCTCCAATTCTGGGGCTGATGTTCCCGGTGGTGTAGCGGTGGGATTGGGGCTAGGAGAGGCCACGAGGGTGGATACCTGGATCAGTGCCCTGGCTCAGTGCTAAATCCAAACGCTTATCCCGATCAGTATGGAAGAGCTGAGAGCTGGTCTCTACCCCCCCACCCCCCAACACCAACCCCACCCCTGAGAAGGACTGAGAAGCGGAGTGAGAATTAAATGTTCACCTTGGAAATGATCTGTTAGTGAACGACTGCAATACAAATGGTTTGAAGGACCATATTTGGAGGAGCGAGGGCGGGGCCCGACTGATGGCGCGGGACCATAATTTACTTAATGAACATCGTGTTGTATTTGAAGAAGATTTGCAACTAGAGAATCTGACGTTGTAAACCAAGTGAGAAGAACAGTCATTTTTTCTCACAGACTTCTATAGAAACTGACTTCTTTTAGCAGCGAGTGGAGTCGCCCCCTGCTGGCCATTCGAGAGCATACAGGTTTTAGGCCCTTCCGCATTGGCTTCACTTCGCAGGGACTGTCCATTTTTTACATACAGTCTTTGGTCCTCTCCCAAACACTGGCTCTAGAGAGGGCCTTTATGTTACCATAGGCTTTGAACGGGAGGGGGTATCCAGTTGGGTGTAGTCTGCATCTCTACCACTAGAGGCCTCTACATCCTACACACTGGTCCTTCAAGATGCAGATTGAGAATGTGTTTTGGCGGAGGGAAATGGCCGGTAGCAATATCATCTGCTGCAGGGGGTGACTTTAAGCAACCAGCTTGATCTCTGACTCCAATCCACACTTCCCCGTCTCCCTTGGCCCTGTCAGATGACTACAGTGGCCCGGCGAGACGAGTGGAGCCCCACAACGCAGTTTGGTTTTTAAACAGATGGCTAAGGAATACGGATGGCATTCCTTCTCTGCTTGTTTGTCTGCCCTTCCCTTTTCCCTCATATCGGTCTCATTAGCAGATGTGCCCTTGTTGCCCATGGCAGCTTGATGCCATTGTGTGACCCTGTATCACAGCAGGGCCTCCAATCAAAAAAAAAAAACTCCAGGTGGCTCAGGGGGCAAAATGGGGAACCATTCCTTTCTTTCACCGCATCTTCCGTTCCTAATTTGTCTCCCCTCGCTATGGCCGTCCCTCCACTCTTTCGCTTTCTCTCCTCCTCTGCCCATCAATTGACACAATTAGCTGCTGACACTGCCTTTCCTCCTGTGTGCCACATTTTTAATCATTAAGGATTTGTTGGATTACAGTGGCATGGTAACCTGTTATCAGATTCAGTGGCATGGCCTCCCCTGTTATCAGATTCGTATTAGTGAGATATTGCCAAGATATCGGGCCAATATGCAGCACTAATAATCAAGGGGAAGAAATGTGTAGCTCCTCAGACGTGGTATATACTTTAAATAAACTCCTCCAACTGTAGTATGTGGCAAAATGCGTCCGAGTTCCTTGTGCAGCTCATTCAGTAAAGCATGCCACATAATGAAAATACCAGAACGGGACGTGCATCCTAACCCTATGTGGAGCTGGAGCTATATCTGGGCCATATATCAGTGAAAGCAGCTTTATTTGGCTCGGTCCAGGCAAGTTGAGGCCAAAACAAAGTGTGACAGAGACAGATTAAATGCCGCTTTATCGTTCACGTGGAGAGGACGACTGCAGAAATCCCACGGGATTATTTTCAGCGATTTCTCACCTGATCCGATTCATGCTTTTTTTTAAAAAAAAAGAATTATTTGGAGGTCTTTTTACAGGGTGCCAATGCAGTGAAATGTAGCAGGAACAGTGATATTTGGATATATCACAGGTCACATTGTGCTGTGCCATCTTGCTCCCCTCTGTAGCGTTAACAAGTCTTACCTTTAAACAATCCTCATGACAAAAGGATAAAGGGACAAATAAACTGGAATTGTTTTCTTCACCCGTGAGTAAGAGGAAAAATACACAAGCTGGGCTCGAAAGTCAGCAAAAGCATAATTAGGCACCTGTGCTTACTGTACAAGCCTGCAGCTTACTGTCTGTCTTTAATCGTGCATTTGCTAATGTAACCCAATTAATTTTATGCATGACCTTCTGCTTATTGCACGCTATTAGTTTTAATACATTAAATAATTGTTTTCCTCTGTTTATTCCTATAGTTTTTGGTTTGGTTGCTTTTGAGATTTCTCCCTTACTAGAAAATAGAAATGTTGTGGACAAAATATTAGAAAATTGAAATTGAATCAACACGAGAAATATTGCAAGTGCACATTTGTAGTTATAGGTAGAATTCGTTGCAGGGCTATTGCACTGCATTACATCATAACGCAATACTCTACACTCAATACATAATTTCTAACGGTTCTGGCCACTCACTGTAACTTCAAGAGTGCATGGCAACACTATTATAGATGGAGGTGAAGAATTTAAAATCGCTGTAGCATGACAATTTTTTAAAAAGAAATCAGAAATCCAAATCCATAACTGCGTGATTGCCCAGGTCATTGCAAATTCGTACATGCTGGTCACAGACTTTTCCACATTATGCGACTGTGTTGTTTACTGAACCGAGTCTCTCCCTCTTGACAATGCATTTTCTGTATCTCATTTTCTGACCCCCGCACCCTTCCAATCATCGAGCATGCACATATGCACCCTTACAGTAGTTACAGTTGTGTGAACAAGTGGAAACATTGCCCCACTTCAATTATTTGCATCATGCAGGCACATCTCACATCTGTGCCACAGGCCAAGCGCTGAATATTTTTCTGCACAGGATCTTCTTGCTCTTAACACGGCTGCTTGCCGCATAACCCAAATATTAAGACCGAAGCTCTATATGGCATGGTTCATCTGCAACATCCTCTGGAATTGATCTGTTTGGTCACAAAAAGGGATGACGATGATGATGCATGCTTTAGTGTCTATCTTTAGTGGTCTAACCTCAAAATATATAGTTTTGTTTTTTTTACATAAATAAATGTTAATACCCATATTTGTTAAACATACTCCCTGGATGTAGGATTGTGTTCCATGTGAGGGGGAACAAAAGCGCCCTCTGTCCCTACAGCCATTCATAAAGGTGGAACCTTGCAAAGGATGGACCTTTATTAAGTCCACATTACGCTTCCCTTAATCTGTCTGAACGGCTATAAAATGTACGACGTGGTCGTTGCTGTTGTGCAATGTCCACTGAGTGAGAGGAACAGTCAACAATCACACTTGTGAAGCCGGTTAAAGAATTGATTTGGGGAGGATAAATACTCCAAAAGTCACAGTTCCAATAGCTTGTTGAAGCTCTTTGAAATGAATTTAGATATTAATTATGTCGGCTGACTTTATTACGCACTTTGAGAAAAATCTGTCCGAATGTTCTCGGAAAAGCTTTGTGCACCCATTAAACTTTGTCTTCCCTCCCCCTCTCTCTCTCTCTCTCACACACACACACACACACACACACACACACTGCCGCCTATTTACTTGAAACTAAAGACAAAGCCTCTGTCAAGTGGGATTTAGCAGCGACATGGGCAGAGTTGGCTGCAACTGTGAGTGACATCATTTGGAAGCGGCGTCTCCTCTTCCCCGAACAGGACGGGTTATAAAAGGGAGCTGGGAGAGGGACGGGGAGCAGCAGACGCTTTGTGTGTGTGTGTGTGTGTGTGTGTGTGTGTGTGTGTGTGTGTGTGTGTGTGAGTGCGTGCGTGGGTGCATGCGTGCGTGCGTGTGTGTGTGATAATAGAGAACGAGTGAGTCTGTGACACTTCAGCATGAGATAAGCCTGATGGATGTTGTCACAGTTGTCTGGCAGGTTTGTAATCATAATCATTACTGAGGGTGAGAGACACAGAGAGACAGAGAGAGAGAGAGAGAGAGAGGAGACAAGACACGCAGCACGTTGCAGGTTGTACGCAGTACAAACAACGAAGCGGCGTCACCCTTGTCTCCACACCTTCTGTTCACCTGTCGTTTCCTCCATTCGCACTCACACCAGGATCATGCTTGAGTATTCTGTGTTCAGTTGTATTGGAAGCCGGCCAAAACGCAAATATATACATTGACAAAAAACTGTTCAGATGTGGGTTTTGTTTCACCGCACGCAAATTTTTTTTGGGCGGCAACGTAATTTCCCCATGGAACATGCAACGAGAAAAAAAAAATTCCCAAAACATGTGCCGGAGCTTGTGAAACGACAGCCAAAGTAATTATTCTCCGATGCGTTCCGCAGCAGAGTTTCCCTTTTGAGATTAATTAACCTAACGAGTTCAGTGCAATGTACGAGCCGCATTTTTTGAGCGTGAAGGCACAAACCAAACTCGCCTCCCCCGAATCCCTTCTTTGTCTGTTTGTTCTTGTTTTGTCTGTCATTTGCAATTCCACAGAGTCCTAAAATTGTCACAGAGTTTCTATTAATCTCGGTAAAAACACTTCCCGGATGCTCGCTGCGCCGCTCCATGATGGTGACAGAGTCAACACGGCGGCCCAGCACCAGTGCTGCAGTCCATCATTCAATATGCATTGGGGGGTTGAATATGACGGGAACGCAAACAGCTGCGGCGTGATGGTGAGTTAGTGTTTTTGTGCTTCTGTTGTTTTCTGACGCTCGTTGGGCTCCACCCACGTGCATGAGCTCATCTGCGCTGGCTTATGGATTCATCGATTGAATGAGTGAGTGAAGGACGGACGGACGACAGGATGAGTCCACCCTTTAGTGGCAAAGGACAAACGGGCGGCACGTTTTCTTTCTGAGTGCCGACTGTCCAAACTAGCAATGAGAAAAATATAGATAGCCTGGAAATGTTCCACAGCAAAAAAGCAGTGCATGAGTACAAGACTGACAGAAAACACAATGGGCTTTTCTTTTCTTTTTTTTTCTTTTGAAGGCTAGAGAAAAAGCTTGGCGAACAAACTTTTTCAAACGCAATCCTGAGGAAATTTTCCACGACCAGCTGAGAGATCGCAACGTGATTGGCTGTGCGCTCTCCTTTCGTCGCTTTCAATGGCGGTCGGCAAACCGCCGCGCTGGGCGCGCTAGCCGCACCTTCTGCTCCCGAGCTTTTCCCTTTCCCTTGACAGTGGCAGATATTCAAATGTGGCGGAAAAGCCGGAGAACAGCGGTAGATGTAGTGACCTCTTTTTTTTATCGCAGCGCTGTCGTTTTGATCGGTCCGAAAGAAGCTGTCGTTTGATGTCAGTGGACAACGGCAACTAACCCTAACCCTAACCACAACCCTAACCCTAACCGAATTAAACGCTGCATTCAAATGCTTTGACATTCCAGGAGACGTGACAACGGACTAACGATGAGCTCATACCTATCTGGTTGTTGGTCTCTCATGAGGGAGGTAAGAAAGGCCAAGCCTCGGGGAAAATACCAACAGTTTCAAGAATCGTCAGATGAAGTGGCTAAAAATTGTCGTTCCTCATTCGTAGAAAAAAAAATCACCAGGTGCAGGGTTAGACAACCCGCTTCCTGTTTACACCAGTACGCACATGCTCAGTGTTTATGAATTGTCACGTCACGTGTGTGTCGGTGTAGACGCGGATTAATACTGACACGGAGCTAAAACGCACTTGTGCGGACGGAGATCGTTTCAGTCTCAAAACGCATTAGTACAGATGGTTAGCCGTAGATCCGGGTGAAATACTAACTTGTCTCCGCCTGCCGTCGTGATTGATGCGGAAGCAAAGCGCTGCTGCTGCGGGGAGCGCGGCTCATGTTGTCTTTGTAAATGCAATTACTAGTGCAAGACTCGCTCATGATGGGAAGGACGAGCTGGTTGTGTCTACACCTGTGTACACCCGGCCTGTGCAAACACCATATGGTCAGGATTTTTTTTTATTATTATTATTCTAAAATCATAAGAAAAAATTCAGTCAGTCATCCTTGGGAAACAATGTAATGGAACAAATGGTTCTGCTGTCATGTGGGCAGCCCGGGAGGAAAAACGCCTGTGACCCAATTTTATTGTGTGTGTGTTTTGCTGGAGACTATTAGTTTTAGAAACTGGGGCATATGGTGTTGGTTGTGTTTGGGCTGGGAAGAGTATTGCGTAGCCCGGAGTGACACCGCTCGCTGAGTGAAATCTGCCGACCGTGATTCTCCCCCATTTCCTCTCTCTCCAAGGACAAGCCCGTCGCTGTAATTGTTGCCAATAGCAGCGTTCACCTGCGCAGTTCTGGTATCCTCGAGTCTTACACACAATGTTCAAAAACTTAACACTCCCAATTATTGTGAAAAATTATAACAAAGACATAATAATGATACGGAATGACCCTTTTCGGTGACAAACGGGTGGATTTGCTGTGTTCCTTTCCCACCAAACCTCCTTTCTTCTCGATATTCAGACGGGGTTTAAGGGGTGGACAAGGGCCATCTCGCCAAAGCTTCTCTTGACCTATTTTAATCGCCTCTTGTTGGGCTAAGGCACCGCGGTGCAGACACGTGGTGGTCTAAGCTGACCCCTGTCGTACGGAGCGCAGGAGGGATTCAGCAGGAGAACACACAGGAGGGCCCCCCCCCCCCCGTTGCATCGCTGTCTAAGTCCTTCCACTTAATCCCCCCGAGAGGTTTGTTTGTGAGCGATATCACTAGGAGAGTGCAGCGCGAAACCCCTGTGGAGAAAACTAACTGCAGTGCGATCCCACTGCTCCACTGCTCTCTCCCTCTTCCTCCAGCGTCAACTTAAGCTCTCGGTGTAATCTTCTTCTTTTCAGACCAAAAAAGCAGCACACCTCTCGTTCCATATCCCGACTGCGTGCCTCCCACTCGTGCGCTCCGAATGCCATGTACCCACCATGTACCCACCATGTCCAGGAGCAAATCACCTACACATCACGATGCGCGTGGCGTGCACACTCGACATGGCTCGCTTCTACGTGACCATGCAGCCGAGTCAGCGGTTCTCGCCTCCGAGCGGTGACCGTCGGTGGTTGGGTTTCTCGGTGCCTGCCTCTGCGTCGATCGTCCCTCTCTCTCATTCGTCTCTGGTCAACGTGTCCCGACGACTTATTCAAACTACTCCGTCTAGACGGAGCAAGTTCACAAATGGGTTCCATCGCTCAACAGCAAGGGGGCAAAGATGAAGTCGCAGTTCAGTAAGTTAGGGCCAAACAGCGGAAAACAACACATCCTAGGAGTTCAGGGATTTTGTTTTAAGGCGCTCGAGGAGGGCAGAGGAGCGACGCCAAGGAGAGAATCCTCACATTGCATTGAAAACAATTAAGCAGCGTTAAGTGTCCAGGACTCGCATTAAGAAGCTTTCGGCTCCGACTGCAATTACACAATATTCAGAGTGAGCAAGGATTAATTTGAAGAAGCTTTTTTAATTTATTTATTTAGTGGGCTATAGAGAGAAAAAGCCACTATTACTTCCATGTGTATTGCTCTGCTCCTGCATGCTGTTTACAACTTGGACAGAGGGATTAAGGCCTGATCTCTGTGTTCTATATTCATCCCCTTGTTCTTAATTCCATCTAAATGCCCGTCTGAACACAAGCCAGGTCGTCCTTATATCTCACTTCGTCAACGTTGTTTTTTGCCGCACTCCAATTACATCCCTGCCGAACGGCAAATAATCGGACTTGCCCGGCGTTTTAAGTGGGCAAAGACACGTTGCACACTCTCGGTGTCATGACCTCTGACCTCTGCCGCACGTTCGCCTCATGTGCCTTGAAAAACACGAGGATACACGGTTGTGCCTCTAACACGTGGAAGACTTTTGTTTGTGATATTGTGCACTGATGTGCAAAATATATATTAATATTTATACATCTTATACTGTATGAAGAGGAAGGAATGTGCTCTGATTCAGCATCACTGTTTCATTCTTTGTTTATCAGATTTTGGTTCGGTTTGACATGTTGGGGATTTAAAAAAAATAGTATTTTTTAAAAATCATGGTATGAAATTACTGTCTATACCTGTTTGGACGGAAGGCAACAAATGGAGGGGGGGGGGGAGGAAAATAAGACCCAGAGAATAACTGGAAATGCCATTCATGATTTGCATTTAGATGAGCGGATTTTCAATTTGTCCTGATATTATTATGATCAGCCTGGTGGGAAACGAACATGGAGGTAAGAGAGAGAGAGAGACAGAGAGAGAGTCAGTAGTGCTGACCGTAAATAATATCTTGCAGGTGTCATTGTGCTATAAATATGGTGGGAGGTAAACATAGTTTATAGGTGAAGACCCCGCTTGTAGCAAATGCTGAAAGTACAATAAGTTGGCGCGACCGAAAAATCTGCAAGAAAGAAATAATCCATTAACTCATGTTGCAATTTCAATATTTCTTATTAGTAGCATGGAGGACCCCCAGGACATTCAATGCTCACCTGCCTTTTCTCCTCCAGAGATTCTACCAGCCCTCTGTTGTCGTGGGACGTGTGCACGACGAGTACGTATCGTACGTAGCTTGAGCCTCGGCAACCTCTAGTCGCCCCAACACGCCTGGACGTGCCTGAGCCTCATGCCAGGTATTGTAATGTCAATAAAGGGCATCGTTCAAAGCCTTACATCGCCCACTGTCGACCTGTAATGAGTCCTTCTCTGAGGGGGGACGGGGGGACGACTCGTTACTTATTTTGGGAGCGTGTCGGTGGAGTATATCTGTTTGGCTGCGACCTGGTTCCACCTTGGAGTCGCTCCTCAAGGATGTGTCTGCTGGTCCCCGTGTCCCAGTCTATGCTTGGGTCTCCTTTTCCAGAAAATCTCCCAGAAAAAAACGCCACAGCCAAACTGTCTGAATAAAAGAAAAAAAAAGAGAATTCCGACGGATCCCTCCATTGCCGCTGTCCCGCCACGTCCGCATTTCAGAAAACATTCCACGGCAAGCACTCGATTAAGACTTGTCGCGCCGGCGTCAGTCAGGACAAGGAGATCTACTGAGAAGCCACTGAGAAAATCGAATTTCTCGATTATCCGGTCGGGGGCGAACGTGCGTGACGTCAGAGATCAGCGAGGGGAAATGTTCCTGCGGGTGTGTCCAATTGACTGAAGCCGGAGCAGTCAGCTGACGTTCCGCCCCGGGACTTGTCGTCCGAGGCTGCGCTGTTGTTCCTCGAAGACGAGGAGTTTTTAAAGTCCTGTAAGACGCGACATGGGGATGCGCAAATCAATATTCGGCGAGCCGGTGCTCGAGCTGTGAGAATCTTTTGACTCGTCGCCGACTCCCCCTCTCCTCGTGCGGTTCACCGCTTCCCAACCGCCCCCCCCCTGCTGTGACCTTTCACCTCCGCCTGCCTAATGATCTGACCTCTTCCTTCTACGTCCCTTCACTCCGTCTCTTCATCCCTCTCTCTTGGCTCCCAGGGGATCGTGGCAGTGAGGACTCAGAGGGAAGAGGGCAGATTGGGTCTGCCCTTCCTGGAGGCTTAGTCTCCTTTCACCTTCACCTCTCTCCGGTTATAGCTATCCGTTTTCTTTTTCCTCCCTCTCTCTTCGTCTTCTCCTTTCTATACTTCCTCTTTCTCTCGGTTAGTCATTTTCCTTTTTTTGCCTCCCTCCTTTCACCACACCGTCCAATTTGAATTAGCAACCCTTCTCACTCTTTACCCTAACGTGTAGGTTGGGACCAGGTGATGCAGGAGGAATACTGATGGCAGCGGAAGGGAGAGAACTAAACTAGTCGCACAGAGGCTTCCGACAGATGGACAATAAGGCGAAGAGAGGAGCAGTCCGCATTCAATTCAAACAGCCAAGTGCCTGAGTGTGAAATTGGCTCAGATGCGCCACAGATAGAGGAGAATGAGGCGCATTGTCTGTTTTTCTAATAACAATTTTCACATTCATGAGGCTTACTCAATACATCTCATGCATAAGATAGATTTGACATTTGGTGTTTACCCCCGTTCTACTCGTGATTGTGATTTCTAAAGCCACAACTTAAAAGCCAAAGAATTTATTCCCTTTACTACAACAAGTTAGCTACGTCCTCCTGATGAAATAATTGTCCGCGTCAAAGTCATAGCTCGGCCTGGCGGGCTGGGGGGGGGGGGCGGAGTAAACAGCCCTATTAGCTGTTAACAAAGCCGCCCAGATATGGAAACCGTGCCTGCGCTCGGTGCTAAAGCCAGCGGGAGATTATCCATACTGCAAATACATGTGCGACTGAGATGCCCTTTGTGCCGCACAACAGAGGGCATTTCATGGGCAGAGCGTTGATCCCCTTTACTGGTGTGCAGCTGAGGCAATGTAATCCCAAATTATTTAACCAGATTACTAGAGCATGAGGAAAAAAAAAAAGTTCTGCATTTGAATTATGTATTGGGGGGGGGTTATGTGGTAAGATATGAGTTCCAGCGTCAGTGTGATTATGTCCCTGCTCAAGCCACACACTATTCCGCAATCGGAGTCGGCCCGTCGGCCCGTCGGCCCATCGGCGTTATAAGCGTGCAGGTGAAGGGGCAGGACAACACATACAGACAGAAACGTTTTCATCTCTGTCTGCAGGGTCTTACAGGTTATAAAGTCCCAACTAAAGCCTGACCACCTTGCCTGAAATGTAATATGACCAAAGGAAAATTAAAAAAAAAAAAAAAGGAAGCTTGGAATATCATCGTTACTTTACTTGGCAGATACAGGAATGCTCTGGCATTTGCATTTTTAAAAAAAAAAACACACTGCCAGAAAAAATAAAGGCTTTTTTGGCAGCGAGGTTCATTCAGCCCTTGCTCATGTACTGTATGAACCATTACAGGCTGTTTGGCAGGAGATGGCACAGTTGGATTGGATCCAGACGCATTTGGTTGCCAAATGAATGCTGCTATATCCTGGTGAATAAACCCCCCCCCCCCCCCCCCGAAAAAGGCGTTGTTCATTTCTTCAGAAAACGAAGACAAAAACTAGTCTTCAGAAAAAACAATATAATATGTCAGCCTGTCGTTGTTGAAGCAGGCCTGTTCCTCCTAATTAAGTTGCAGCCATTTTGAAATTCTGTTCATTATATCAGCCTCTCCCCGGTGACTATAGATATACAACTGATGACCCTGATGGCATTCAATCGAAACACTTCATTTGACAAGGACGTTCTCTTCCTCTCGGCACAGACCCACACGCTTTAGAATTTTCTTACCGACCAAATCCAGTGTGAAAAAAAACCACCAAAAAAACCCCCCAACCGCATCACATGTTTGGAGATGAGACAGCGATGTGATTCAAAAGAAATCAGAGGGCAGAAGAGCCGCGGAATCATGTGACGTCTCCATATTAGCACATGCAGAGTCACAAAGCTGTTACCGAGGAGGGGTCAACAAGGGTCATGTGATACGGACAAAGCGCTCCCAAACAACCACTGGGGTTGTTTTGTAATCGGATGTTTTTAAGGAATGACGTTTGTCTGAACGCCTTAAACAGTCATTTCTGAATGATCACGGAAAATAAAAATAAACGACTCCACTTAACTGCAGTAGAGTAATCCAGTTACAGCAAGTGTACTGTAAATTGATTGTGTGTGTGTGTGTTCAGATGTGTGGCCCTAAGACAGCACAGATATTGGATGGCGATAACTCGGCAGTTTAGCATTTTTACTGCGCGACTATGGTCGTATTGTGGTTTTATATTATACTAATCATGTTCTTCAAGACCTTGAATGAGGGTTTTCCCTGAATTTGGATGTGATATTAAGACAATAAGCCAAAAGCAGATTACACTTAATTGAAACCTATTGCTTTGAATCTCCTTTTGCAAGCGATCCAAAACTCCAGAAACAGAGACTAATCGTCCTGACTTAACCCAAGGTCAAAAGATTTACATTAAAAAAATGTAATTATTCGGTAATCTGTAATAAAAATCGTCTGCAACAGACTACAATTCCCAGCCGTGCCCTGCCTCGTCTGCTATGTTATCCGATGATGCAACGACGTCCAAATCTCATCCATCGTCTCTCTCTCTCTCTCTCTCTCTCTCTCTCTCTCTCTCTTGGCTGCAGGCACCTGGCCAGCTATCGACCAGACCTCACTCATGGTTTTTTGGGTCACAAGCTGTGACAGTAAAGAGGATGACTCTCTTGTCCTGTATCCAGCAGCGCTCGAACACACACACACACCCACACACACACACACACACACACACACACACACACACACACACACACATGCAGTGGTGCTCCGCGGGAAAGACAGAAGATTCGCTGACCACCAGCCTCGGTTGCCCTCCTCCGACAGCACTGTCCGTTTCAGGGCCGGAGAGAGGCGGAGAGAAGGAGAAAGAGATGACGAGGGGGAATGAGAGACGAAAAGGCAGACACGGGAGATCTTTAAAAGACAGAGGATGAGAGTACAAACCATGATAGTGTGGGAACAAATGAAGAGGGCCAGAGCGAGAGAGAGAGAGAGAGAGAGAGAGAGATAACGAGGCGAAGGATGAACGTGATCGTCTTAACGGACTGAAGGCCTCAGTCGGACTCGCCCGCTGTCCTGCAGCAAAATATGAATGGAAGAGTGGGCTCCAGCTGTGTGCGCAGGGATGAAAGATGGACACAATCTCAGCACTGACCTCAGGGGAGGGGAAGCAGAAACAAGTCGAATGTGAGTGTAGGAACATGATGGCTGCGCGGTATCTCAGTTCGCCGCAGACACACACAGCAGCACGCACACATTTGCTTCCTGTCGGACTTTCTTTGCAAACCACATGGCATTGGTTTGAATTATTTCAAACACACACGCGAAAAAAAACCAATGGCAACATGTCTGCTATCGAGAGCAGGGCGGCAAACAAAGTTCATATCCATGAGGGCCATTCATTTGGCATGCACTTGATCCATTGTTGATATGAAAATATGGTTTACTGTAACTTTGAACATACTTGCGTCTGTAAAAACATCAATTTGGGTTCCCGCTCAGCGTTGCCGGGGCACACAACAAGATTTTAAGCTCTGCGGTCGGATGCTTCTGGTGGAAACAATCACTCGACCTCCCTCTTTAATGCACACGGGGTTGTAAATTTGACCTTATATCCAAAGCAGAAGCAGATATTTTCCAGCACAGATCCTCAACATATGTGCAGAGATGCTTTTTGCACAGTCACATGTACCTATTGCCTACAAAGGCAATAGAAACAGCTTGTCATGCTTTGCAACTCCTCTGTAATAATATGCCGAATGTTTATTATGTTGAAATTGGACAGAAAATTAAGGCACTGCTTCCATATCTTAACATCTGGCCAACTTAACTGGTACATAAACGTGGACGTCTCGAAGCCCGACAGTAACCTACAGTATATTTTCTCTTCTTTTTTTTCCTGAAATCGCCAGCTGGCCGTTGCTTGCAATAATAATAAGCGCAAAAGTAAAAAATGCTGTGATAATTTTCAGCATTTATATTCAGGAAGCCGTTAATTCTATGTATCCAGACATTTTGTCCTTTTTTGGTATATCGTTTCTTTCTTTTTTTTTTCTTTTTCCCAGCACCTTGCTGCTGGCACTTGTCTGGCAAGTCTGAACAGAAAACCTGCTCTTGCTCTTCTGCTCTAATTCATGTCGATGAACTCATTGCTACTGCAGGGTTCCTGCACTGTAGGTTTACCCACACGGGGCAATCCCCTCGTCTTGACGGATTACATCACGTACTGTACGTGTACAGTAAAAGTAGATGCGTGAATACATAAAACATAATGAGCGCACCTCAACGTTATACATGAACTCTCTGAGGACGTAGTAACCAGCTGTGCTCAAATTATTTTTCTTGTTCATGTCACAGACCATATGATGTAGACTGAATAGACGTGGAAATACTAGCAGTTACTGTACTGAACACAAACATGGTGTGTGTATGTATTTTATATTAACATAATATGTAACTACATTCAAAAAGTCATTTTTTTGCAGACAAATACTATGATACCACAAGACTTTCTTTAGAATCTTAACAAGCAAAGGCCGTGCTTCTCTCATGTGGCGCATTATTCCCTTGAGGGGAAACTGTGCAACAACAAGCGCAGGTAAAGCAGTTAAAGTGAAGGTGATGCAAATTCATATTTTTTCTCACTGTTTTCCGAAACCGGTGCCAGCCGTTTTAATGTTTCATTCACACTCTTTTCATTGAATAATGTATAAGGGGCAAAATTTCTGTTTGTTTTGTATTTATACAGTCGTACAATTCATTATTCATGCGTCGATTCAAGTCATTTCATGCACATGAGCCGTGCTGAGCTGCGGCGGGTCAAAGCTGAACTCTGCACCGTGCAGCAGAACAGACCTGTCTGTTCCCTTGTCATTGCACACACTCTTCCTTCAATTCAAATTCTAGTCTTCATCCTCTGAATGTTTGCTTCCTTCACTGCCTTTCTGCAGATTATATGCCCCCAACTCTGTTTCATCAAAAGATGGTCACTGGCTCCCCCCAAGATTACTGTTCAAGCCAACTGAAAATCTGTCAGCCCCATATCCCCCTGGAACCTTACGACAAATAGTACTCGTGTTTTTTTTTCTATATAAAGAAACGCTATTGTAGTTACTCAACTGTTCAATACGCCTCCTTTAGAAGGCGACGACTGAAAATAGCCCTTTTGCCCACAGTAGAAAAAAAGAAACGGCTTCCGCTTCGGGGAAATGAGAAAAGTAAAAGTGAATAAAATATTATATTGCCACTGGTGCCCCTGTTTCTTTGATAGTTTTTGTTTCCCATAGCAACAGTTACTGGAGCTGGAGCTTGAGAGCAGCAGAGTATTATTGTTTACACAGCGATTGGATTAGGGATGGGAATTTGGAATGTTCCAGATATTAAAATGAAAATTATGTCACATATTAGATGACTAGTCTAAAAAGAGGTGGCGGTAAACAGATAGAGAGCGAACGGAGGTGGAGCTGCAACGCAGCAAGAGAAAATCAAGAGTGAAACTGGTATAATGTGGTCACACGTAGAAGATAATGTACGTGCATGTGGTCAATCCATAACAGTTGCTCATATTTTTGTGAAATTGCATTTTACACCGCAGTCTCATTGGAGCCGCTAAAAAACTAAATTTCAATATTGAATGTTGAATAACACTCAAAGGTTTCATTTTAACCTCTGGCTTAGGCTAAGGGTCATTTAATATCTGGTTGTTTCTCCTCAGAAGGGCTGCAAGGCATAGTTTGACATTTTGGAAAATAGACTTTTTGCTGAGAATGAAATGAGATGAGAAAATTGGGACCACTCTCATATCAGTTTTTTGGTCAGGCATTAGGAGACATATAACTAAGCCTAGCGTAGCTTAGCATAATGTTGGGTTGAGGCCTTGGTGGGATCTTGACACCGTGGCTCCACTCCAAGGCTCACTACTGTGCAGACTCTGGCTCACCCATTGGTTTGCGTATTACGGTTAACTTTAAAGCCCCAGTGTGTATTTTTTTTACTTTTCTGGCGGCATCTTGTGGTAGAGTTGCAAACCGCAACCAACTGAGGACACTTTATGGTGGCGCACCGCTAAATTCCATTTCCTGCAGCACTGAAAATTCAACGTGAATGCAACGTATTCTGGACCCGTTTTGTGCAACAACCGTATTCAACTCGACGTAGCAAACATGGCGACTCACGCGGAGGTCGGGTCCATCTCATGTAACTATATTTAACTCATTCAAAGTTGATGGAAAAGAAAACATTGGTTCTTTGTGATGCAGGTGATTATACATATATGAACACATTGTTATGGACAATATATTCAATTTCTGTGAACTAGTTCTTTCTAAATATTACACACTTTAGCTTTAACATCGTGCGCTGTATCGAAGAAGACTTGAAACTATAGCTATTGAAACGATAATACTCCTAAGGAAAATGTTCACTGACGTTATAAATCACGTAAGAAGTAGAGGTTTCCCCCCCCCCCACAGACTTCTATAAAAAAAGAAAAAAAGGGACTTTTTGCCTATTTAAAGAATGTTTATGTACTTATTAATTCTTGCACTTTTGAGTAGTATCTTCATGGTTGAATGCACTCACTGTAATGCACTCGCTTTGGACAATAGCGTCCGCTAAATGAATGTAATGTAATGTAATGCATAGAAAATGCAAACCAGTGAGTCGCCCTCCACTGGTGAGTCCAGAGAATGCAGGCACTGCCGCGTTGGCTTCATTTTCCGGACAAGGTGACAACGTCCATTTTCAATTGTGTTCAACAATAACGACAGCATGCTTGGTATGGGTTTATTAAAAATAATAAAATTAAAAAATATATATATTAGGAGGTGTGGTGCATCCCTGCTCTACATGACGCAGCTGTTCGAGGCTATTACAACCGCTTCCATGTGGTTCGTCCGCCTTTACGCACGTGAACCGCGGGCACAGTCCCTCTCCTTCATCCCGCCCACAAGCGTCACCGCTTCAAATCGAGGGAGAGGCAGAGGCAGAGGCAGAGTGGGGAGCAGAGAGAGGAGCGAGCTGCTCTCACACACTCAGAGCCGAGGCAGCGAGAGGAGCTCCGAGCGAGTGAGCGAGAGAGCGAGAGGTCCGCGCAGGGTTCTCCAGTGGCTTCTTCTTCTTCTTCTTTTTTTTTTTTTTTCTTGCATGCACGGAGCCGCGCGCGTCCCGAGGATCTAAAGATGTGGACGGAAGTCGGCAAGCTCGTGCTGTTACATATGCTGCTCATGGAGCTCCACTGCGCGAAAGGTAAGACGCCGCTGGAGTGGAGGCGCAGTCGCAGCGCGCACGGCGACGCTTCTGGTGGGAAGGAGGGAGGGGAGGAGAGGAGAGGAGGGGGGGGGACTGGGACTGGGACTGTAGCCGGCTGACAGGAACGACTCGTCTCTCAGTGAGTGAGGTCTTCTCCAGTGCTGCGCTATCGACTCCTTCGCCTTCTTCTTCCTCCTTGTCCGTTACGCGCGAGCACCTGGGCTCGACGCGTTCATTCATCCGGGTGGAGTTGAGCCACAATGTTGAGCCATTATTAGGTGACAATATGCGGAAGGCACAGATCGCACAAGCCCGACACGTGTCTGAAGGCAGTAGGCTGATGATGCCACATAACCCCCCCCCCCCATAACCCAAACAGTGCTGTTTGTGGGGATGTGGACAACAAAGTGCAGGCTGCTGCTGCGGTTATTAGCAGCTGCAGTTTTTAAATACGGATTTCGTCGATTTGCCTTCATGTTGAGGTGGCAGCAGGACACCGGTGACGGGCAGCCATGGTCACATCTAAGATTGGACTAATCATAATCATAAGTCAAATGCAAATGTGTCAGTCATTTTTACACGGTTGGGTAGATGAACACACATGTATCACAGCAGCAGCACAAGCCTATAGGAGGAAGATTTAGAGCAGCAGAACACCCAATACTAAGATGATCTACGATTTGTTTCCTGGTTATTTGAAACCTGGTGATTGATGCAATACCTAACCTCCAAAAACTGAAAAAAGCCCAGCAGTGTAAACAGTGTGTTGGTTGAGTCCTCTTCTGCCTCAGTCTGGTGCTTAGCATCTTTTCTGTAAATGACTCTGAATTCACCACTGTTCCTAAAAAGTGGTTCTGTTTTTGTTAAAGCCACTTTATTTGCACTTAAGGGTGTCCTTAACCCTCACATCCTTTTTATTCTGATATCTGCATCCCTTCAAACGTCTGTCCACATTCCCTCTGATCGCCTCGTTCTGCGCCCTGACAAACGCAGGAACTCATACGGAGTCAGAGTGTGAAACCGGGCAGTTTCAGTGCAAGAACGGACGGTGCATCCCGACCCTGTGGAGGTGCGACGACGACGACGACTGCTCCGACAACAGCGACGAGGAGAACTGTCGTAAGTACTGCCGCCTTTTTGTCCGTCAACGCTGGCCGATAAACATCTTTGCTCGCTTCCTAATGAATCTTCAGTGTCTTCCGTCATGTATGTTACAAACAGGAGTCTTGGACTTGTACAAGGACTCCCAATCGTGCCAAGGATCTACGATGCATTCATTTTTGGCACCAGACCCTTGTTTGATTTTGCTTCTTGCTGTTTGATACGAGCTGGCCCGGACATAACTGGAGAGCGTTGTGAGCTGCTGTGGGTGACTCAATATATCCTTGTTGTAACTTTTGAATGAGTGAAGTCGCACTGAGAATAAGCTGCTTATCGTTTTTGCCCGGGGGCCCCCTCTGGAAATCTCACTTTCGGTTGTTATTGTGCAGATGTCAGTGCCCCTGACCGCTGATCCTGGACCGTTTTTCAGGTCACATGGCCGCAGGAATTTTACCCGTTCGCTGCTAGTTTCACGTCAGGTTGCAAAGCATCTGACACGAGGGGAGCTACCCTCCATGCTGGCTGGGTCCGAGCCGGGGGCCCATTTCATAATGATCTCGTTATCACGTCAGCGCTCTTATCGGAGAGACAGTCCACCTCGCCGTACCGTCTCATAACGCTTTGGACGTATGACGGGAGTCATAAATGATGTCACGTCTGAAATGGGGCTGATAAAAGCATTGACATCTCACTGCTAGTGCCATGCAGCGTGCGCTAATGCAAATACTGTGGCTCTTTAGATGTGGCTGATCGCGAAATTGTGTGCTCTTCGGCTGTCAAGGGCGCCTCTTGCTCCAGTGGGCCCCTGGAGTTTAAATTTACATATTTGCATAGACGATAACCGCAGGAATGTGTGGAAAAAGCGACCGGTCACATGCTTGAACTGCCTCTGACTCTGCTCCATTCAGGAAAAAATTGCACGGACACACACAGCCGAGTAATCGGCGCTTAAAAAATTGGCCACGGTGCTAATTGCTTGAATGGGGTTTTATTAGTGGCCAATTGATTCATGACTCATCTTGGGGACCGGTACATACAGAACCCCCCCCCCGCCCCCCCGGCGATTCTCTCATCCCACACGCCCCTCCGTGCTGGCGGCTGCCCGATACCTTGGGACTTTCCCCGCGTTGAATGTCGTGACATTTACGAGTAAGAGACTCATTGACGGGAGAGACTGATTGGTGTTATTGAACGTTTAGTGGGGCAATGCTTGATGGAAGTGGGATTAGATTTTTTTAATGAGCTCCCCTCACACAGGTACGGCTCACTTTGTTGTTGTTTGGTTGGTGGCGTTTGCTCAGAGAGAGACTGCGAAAAAGCCGGTGCTTGAGCCACGAGATGAATGGAATCCCACGGTAGCTGAGCCACTTTGTGTGTGGCAGAAATGTGCAGAAATGTGGTTTTTGCCTACCTCTTGGGCTCGTACGTCACTCTCCCAATCTCCTCCCTACTCGGTCTACTCTATGTTCCCTTTCCCTCTTGCCGTGCCTTAGGCTACATTCACAGTGATATGTTTTGGTCTTAAAATGCATCACTTTTGCGACGTTTTTTAATCCAAAAACCCGGAGACTTTTCTGAAACTCCGGCGTCTGAGTGACCATAAACGGAGACTTTTGGAAACGATGAGGCGGACACGGTCTTATCAGTCACCACGTATAGTTCCCGTGCTCCGGTCACTAAACCCTCTGCCCGAAGAAGACAGACTGCGTCAGCCTCGACCACCTGTGGTAGATGAAACGCGGAGCGCCCTTTTCTGAAACGAGAACTTATTAGCGCGGCCGTTGCCTCAGACTCCGTTCCGTCCTTTGCTCCCTCTCTCCTGTCAATTGTACCCGCTGTGCACACTCTGTTCCTTGGAGGGCTTCAGTTCACAGCTTGTGTTGGAAGTTGGGTCCTGCCGTCTTTAAAGCTGTCTCACTTCCTCGCCATTGTAGCTGCCACTATGCCCCCCCCCCCCCCTCCATTTTTAAATCTCCTGTGGGTACCTTGGCAGTGCGAATGCCAAAGAGGCTATGCCCACTCGTCTTACGTCCACAAAGAGCATCAGCTGACAGGTTGGTTGGAGATAAATCCAACAGCGTGACTCCGGTTGCCGGAGCGATGCTCAGTGGCTGGCGGCATGCCAGCCCCTTTCTCCAGCAGATGCCAGCACTACCTCTGCGCCCCCCACCTCATAAACCCAATATCATCAGCAAAGCTCGGGCGGAGAGAGGGAGGCGGCTGAGGACGAGGAGGAGGAGGAGGAGGAGGAGGAGGAGGAAAAAGAACGGACAGATTTGATTGAGGGGAACAGGGGAGCGTAGAGCGGGGATGATTTAGAATGGAGGCAAGATAATTTGGAAGAATCGCAGCAGCGGGGGGGCAAATGGAGAGGGAACAGGAGCTCTCGCATAATTATGAGGGTAATGGTGAAGTTAGCCCAGCAAAGCCCAAAAAACACATTTTCTGACCTTCCCCTTGGCTGTCAGCGGTCTTCATTTCTCACTTTCAAAATGGAAACCTCATAACGAAAAACTGAAAACCTGCAAAAACCGACAAATGTCCTTCAGTCAGGGTTATTTATCTATAAAGGTTATATTCTATTTGATGAACACGTTCTCTTCGCGCTGGGTTGCTTGTGATGTTTGTTCCAATGAATTACAATGTGAACAGCTAAAGACTTGCGGACCTCTGTGGTTGAACTCGTGGTTCGATGCTACTGTTCTTTTTCACTACACATAGTTTACTTACGTGGGATTTCGGACAATTCAAGTTAAGGAATTTGTCACACGAGTGATTTTTTTTTAGCCCGTTGTTGTTCCATTAAATTGGCTGTTTTTGTCCTACTTTCTGAACAAAATGGTTCCAGTTACAACCGTGCAGTTGTGTTCAGTTTGGTGTCTTCATCACCTTGTTGAAATTCTCCGGGGTACAAACGGTACAAATCCCGCTCAGGTGTAACTGTAACTGTTTGCACGTATGTTTGTGATTGTGAGCTGTAGTGTCTCTGCCATCAGTCTGTAGTCGCCTCACCATCCCCTTTAACACACACACACACACACTTGCAGGTGTCTCCCAGCAGATAGTTCCTCTCCAGCGTTCTCCCTCTAGCAGCTGTATTACAATCTAGTCTTGCTAGATTGGGTTGTCTTTCTGTGCCTGGTCTCTCTCTTTCTTTCATTCTCTCGTCTTCCTCCTCCTCCCCTCTCCCCTTCTTCATTTTCAAACGCGCCTCTCGGAAGATTCCGGTCTTGTTGCCCTGGGAGACGGGATAGTGGTGGTGGGGATCTTGCGCACGCTTGTTGCCGTTCTTTGTGGTGAGCGCAACATGCACATGTGCATGTGCACGCACAGAGACTCTCCACCTCTGCACAGCTCCGCATGACCTATATTTCAGTTGTGGAAAATATACAGGAAAAAAAAAGAAGGCCTTATCATTTTTACAGCGGCTTTAAGTGGATTTAAACATGCCTAATCCAAAGTGCCACTGTAAAATAAATCATCTGCTATCTGAATCTCACGCTGGCTTCCAGCGGTTTCTGCCTCTCTCGCACCGCTCCGCGGTCTCCCCCTTTCAAATGGCCTCGGCCCGACTGCAGTATAAAAACACTGATCGGTGAGAATTTCTCCGGGCCGTTGTCTCTGGTCGTTTGTTCGGTCGATACGCTCTCATCCGACCAAGTACTCGCTGGGTCGGTGAATCGTCTGTGTTACTTCCAGAAGGCGAAAAAGCGCCACATCAATATCCTTCCAGGATTAAGCCATTATTATCTGGGGGGGGGGGGGGGGGGTTGATCTTAAAACAACATATGTTTTACACAACTGTGAACTCACCCAACCTTATGGAGCCGGCGAGCTCTAACTGTTTTAATGTTTAGAGAACATTTCCGAATGTCCGATTTTTTTCCATCAACGGGGGCGATCTGGTGCTTGGAACGGGTTCTTCTCAGGGTTATTTGAACTTTGGTTCCATCGAAGCGAACCGGGCCTGCGTTTCCACCAGTTTGGAGTGGAACCAACTGTCATCGTGGACGCGTCACCAAAGGAGGACGCGATGGAAGGACGTGCAACGGAAGCAAACAGTAGTGGCGAGGTGGCGGAGCGCATCGGGAACATTTCGACTGTTGCAGATATTTTTTCACCTACAAAAAAAACAAGCATGGACCAACTTATCACAATGAGAACCAGTTTTTATTTGGTCCAACCGCCTTGAACGGATCAAGGTGTTACGAAACCAAAACGGAGCCTGTTCCCTGTTTGTGTCTACCAGGTAGACTGCACTGTGTCCAATTCAGTGAATCCAGTGATAATGTCCCCCCCCCCAGCGGCCGATCGATTGCTTGAACAATAGGTACAATATTAGTTGACCAATATTTTCTTTGGTTCACTACAGTTTTAGAATTCATTAACAATCGCGTGATTAACACAGCATTTGCAATGATTGGTGGTGCTGCTTAATTAATACACGTACTGATCGATGGCAATGCTATTGTGCTCATAGTCACTTATTTCGCAAAAATGCCAAACATTTCCTGATTACAGCTTCTCAACTGTGAGTGTTGTCATCTTATGTTTATTTTTATGTAATCCCCCCCAAAAAAAACTTTACATTTTGCGTCGTTATTTTGATAAAACAAGCATTATTAAGATGTCACCTTGGACTCTAGGAAATTACGATCGTGCCCTGCCTATGTGTCGCCCACTGTCAGCGGGAGTTGTCTAAGTCAGTGTGAAGTCAGAGGATATGAAAACATTCTGAATCATAAACCCTCAATGAACCGAGAAAAACCTAGTGTTTTGTAACAGTTACAGGCCACGGGATAGGAAGAGAATATATAAGGGTGGGAAGAAAGTTCTCTCTCTCTCTCTCTGTGTGTGTGTGTGTGTGTGTGTGTGTGTGTGTGTGTGTGTGTGTGTGTGTGTGTGTGTGTGTGTGTGTGTGTGTGTGTGTGTGTGTGTGTGTGTGTGTGTGTGTGTGTGTGTGTGTGTGTGTGTGTGTGTGTGTGTGTGTGTGTGTGTGTGTGTGTGTGTGTGTGTGTGTGTGTGTGTGTGTGTGTGTGTGTGTGTGTGTCACAGCAGGACAATGAGTCTTAGCAGGTCTGAGAAGGAGAGCGTCTCCTCTGCAGTCTGAGACCAGCTCCCCATAGGGGAAACATCACAACACATTTCACGCCACTGCTGTGTGTGTGTGTGAGCACAACACACACACACACATGACACTGTAATAAGAGACTGCAGAGAAGCGCTTCAGGCATGAAAGGGATAGAACTGGTAGACTCACAAAATACATTTTAGTCACCTGCTGACACCCCCTCCCCTCTCCACGCACACACACACACACACACACACACACACACACACACACACACACACACACACACACACACACACACACACACACACACACACACTGCTCTCTGTAGCCCAGCAAGGGGCGCATATTTAATGCGAGTATGAGGTCAAGGGGACCGCTTGCTTAATCAATTACACACTAACACACACACACGATACTGTGTGACATACCACTCGCATATATTAAAAACAAGAGAGACACAATGCCTCTGAAAGGCCAACGTACACACACACACACGCAAAGATTCAAAGTGAGGGTCGGCGCAAACGTTCATCATATTAGTACCCGGTGCAGTTTTTCTCTCTCTCCAGAGACGGAGAGCCACTGCTGTGCTCTGTGCCCTAGTGAAGCGCTGTGGGACTCTGATTCACATGTGTATATTTGTGCATGTGCTTCATCTGGTAGGCTTTGTGTGCGTGGAGAGAAAGCATTTCATAAACAGATGGCAACACAACTCACACATGTCACTCATGTAGAAATAGAAAAAATGTAGTTAGATTATCATCTTATTCCAGTTTTTCTAGAATAAGGAATTATTCCCAAGATTTTGATTGTGCAAAATTTTGTTCATGTGCTTTTTAAATGTTTTATTATCATCTTTTTGAATGTGTTTGAGAACCACTACTTGAAGTGATGGCAACATGGGAACAAACACCATATATTATTGTCCATATCAGATCATTTTTTCCGGAGTAGCCCTTCGTAACGCTAATGCTCCAGTATGTTGGGCATTCCACTGTTATGAAATGAGAACTTCTGGCAGCTCTGAAGCTAAATGCTGAAGCTGCACATGCTGACAAAATTTTGAGAAATTCACAGGATTGCTCATTAGGAATATTTCATGCGATTTAATTCTTAATAGACGCCTTTGAATTCCAAAAAAAGAGCCTCCTTCAAAGCTACATTGTGTCATTTTTGGACTTTTCTGGCGGCATCTGGTGGTAAAGTTGCGAACCGCAACCAACCGAGCACCCGACAGGGGACAGTTTGCGGTGGCGCACCGCTGATTCCATTTCCCGTTTCCGGCAGCGCTGAAGATTTAACGCGAATGCGACGTATTCTGGAACCGTTTTGCGCATCAGCCGTATTCAACACGACGTCGCAAACATGGCGACTCACACGGGCGGTCGGGTCCCCACCTCATGTCACTATATTCAACTCATTCAGAGTTGACCGAAAAAAACACCGGTTCTGTGTTGCAGGTGATTACGTATTCATATGTGAACACACAGTTATGGACAATATGTTCAATTTCTGTGAGTAAGTTCTTCCAAATATTACACACTGTAGCTTTAAATATGATGTCGTCCGTTGACATGGCCAAATATGCGCCGGGGCGCCACCTTTCCCGGACACTGTATCATGCTCTACAAGTTAACAATACCTGGTGTGCTGAATGGGTGTTGGGTGCAGCGGTGCAAAACAGCAGCAGGGTAATTTTAGCTGAGGTCAGTTCTGGCCTGAGGCATTTGCTCTCTTTCTCTCTCTCTCTCTCTCCTTTCCCAGCCCTGGTGCCTCTGTGTACATTTATTGGTCTTGTCTTACTTATTTCTGCCCACCGTCCTATCTCTGCGTCCGATACCCTGCTCTGTCCTTCCCCCTATTGAAGTGATGCCTTTGTGTTGACACGAAGAGCCAACCTGGCCAGACCTGTAAACCGCCTAATGCATTATACATTATAGTCTGGAGATGTATGAGACATGTATATTTTCCAACAGCCGGGGCATATAGGAGGACCTGCATCCCCTCCGGTGCATGTGCGTGTGAGTGACAAGACAGACGTGGGGAGAGAAGGGTAAACATCGCCAGTCGCTCACGGCCTATAAGCCCCACGGACCAAGGTAGCAAATACTGTCGACAAAGGCCAAAAAATCAAATAAAGGAGGATAAATATTACAGTCACCAAGCGGACAGAAACGTAACCGCAAATGCTGCCGCGTCCGCCGAATGCGTACGGTAAATATGAGCAACTGCTGGCCAGCGTGGCTGCGTATCAATTTGACATGGGGTTAATGCCAGTGTTATACCGTACCCACCGCCGGACCAAAGAATCTATTGCTCACGTGTCTTGTTTCTGTTGACTGACCCTCCGTAACGAGAGAAAAACTGCTCTTTGTTAATCGGTGGCTGCGTAGCGAAAAAACACAACGAGCACACGTGAGAGTGTCGGACGAACAGCTACTGTGGAAACTGTCCATCACACCGACGGGTGGTCGGCGCCTGCGGCACAGTGCCGGTGTCACTGACAAGTCAGGGTGTATTACTGGTTTATTTATTGCCTTTTTGTGTTTTTGGTTTTTGCTGCTTTGACCTGGGCCGAGCGTGAACATCACACAACTGCCTCAGAGTTATGAGAGCCGCGTTGAGTCGAGCCAACATTAGTAGACGTGTGCGTCCTGCCGAGAACAAATCTTACAGTAGATCATTTGATACAAGGGCAGCATTATTTTTATACTAAGGTTGGTTCTGGACACTCAACTGTGAGTTTAATAGAGGTGAGCCTTCCACAAGTTCCAGTTAGTCTCACTATAATATGCACACTTACAGAAACTCTTAACCTGACTTTACCTACATTCGACACATCACATTAGCTGACTCATCATTGGCTGACGGACCAGTGACGTGTCAGAGAACTCGACTGGTCCTCCGGGGCCTTCAGAGATGTTGACACCCCCGGCGGGGTCGATGCTGCGGGTCTGAGGAGTGAAACTTTGGAGTTATCTCCGTTTCAGTAGTTTGTTAATTCTCTCTCTCTCTCTCCTGTTTTCATCATCTCTCTTCCTTCCTGCGCACAGCTCCCCCAACATCTGTCCCGTCTGTCAGAATATGCGTTTTTTTCTGGCGTTGTGTGTCTCCCCTGCCGCAAAGTCGACCTCTGATAACACTACAATCCTCTTTGCCTCACCCTGTGTGTGTGTGTGTGTTAGATACGTCTCACTCTCTTTGTGCCTATGTTGTTGAGTTGTGCTGTTGTTGTCACCCCCCCGACCCAGCCGTGTCTGACAGGGTATCATGGCATTAATCCCCGGCTCAGATTAACCCAACGTCTTCATGCGCCTCCGTTTTTAAAAAAAAATTTGTTATTATTTACATTTGCCATAATCCTGTTTTTTCACCTTGCGCTCCGTCGCCCCGGCGTACGCAGTCAGCGAGCGGCGTATGAAATGACAGCGCAGAACGCCGATGAATAAAACATGGACTGCTAATACCAGTCTGCCGGTCGGACGGGCGAGATAGGGCCCCCTTGAGTTCTTGAGTGTCAAAAGTTCGCATGAGAAGTCGTACACGGAAGTGAGAGAAAGTCTTTTTCTCTGTTCTGGTTCATTTCTCTCCTTATTCTTTTCCTTTTGTCTTTGCTCCTCTCCTCTTACTCTTTTTACGTTGTGTGCCGTTCTCCCCTCCCCTCTCCTCTCCGTCCCCGCCTGTGGCCGGACAACGAGCCGTTGGTTCGCCCTGTTTGAGTCATTACATCCCAGCGGCTCGTGTCAAATAGACACGAGACGCCAATTCTGCGCGTGTACTTGTGAATTTGTTCCCGTTCGGAAAGAGTCCGCGTCTCGGCGCCTGTTTGTTTTCAGATTGGGTGAAAGTAGATTTTTTTTTTCTCGCCTGCTGCGCGGAGGCGGATTGGAAAGAACCTCTGAAGGTGTCGAAGAAAACAGAAACAGTCTGTCAGGAAAAAAAACGTGTGTACGCTCGGAGCTTGGCCCGATACCTCTGCATTATTGCATAAGTCAGCGGAGAACAGTCACAGAGGCTAAAAATACATCCCGATAACAAAGACTGAATTTATTATCGAGAGGTTATATAAATCAATTATTATCAATTATTCAAAATGTGATAATCATAGCCAGTCAGCGGCTGAATAAACAAGTACATTTTGGAGTATTCTAAAAAAATAAACACACTTTCTTTATTCTAACTCAAGTATTTTACTTTGCTGAAATCATTACAATCGAAACCAAAGTTGTAAACCTTGTGAGTATGCAACCGATGAAAAAGAGCCACCAAGAATCTGCAACCAGAGGTCGAACCTGTAGGCTGGTAAGATATCGATTATTGGTGCTCAAGCTGACTGATATGCATTTGCAGTAGAATTAAGAACGGCGCAAACTCCCGACACAAAACTTCCAAAGACTGCGGACGTCCACTGTGGTGTGCGGCTGTTTCCATTATTTTGTCCACCCCTATTTAAAGCAATAAATGTAGACATCCTCCAAAGTTATCACACAGCTCAATCCGTAACGCAAAAAGAACAAACGTCCCGTCCACAATTTTGGCTCAGCGTGCGAAAATGAGAAACAGAAAGATTGGATTCATGTTTTATTGCCTGGAGTGACAGTCAAGACACACTGTAGCCAGTGATGGGACTGCTCTTTAACACAGGATCTTGGGGATTGACAGCCTTGAAAATATTAGCTGAGATCCGACACAACCCGTTTGTTTTTTCTCTCCTCCATGTCTCACTCTTGTCCTTAGTTTGCACTCTCTCTCTTTTCGTCTCTTTGTCCCCTTCCCTTCATCTGTCTTTGGAATGAAGCTGTTTACGTAGATTACACACACACACACACACACACGACTATCTCCTTCACACACACGCCTCCTAAGCCTGGGAGTGAGTGAGGGGATTGTGCTTGTCAATCGCCGCAGGGTGTTGGGGCGAGGTGGCGGACGGGGGAGAGCGAGAGAGAGAGGGGGTATTATTTGATGATATTATAGCCAGTGCTCAGTAATGCCGGTTATCATAAAAAAGCACTGTGACACAATGCTAATGTAACACTTTCCTGTGTTACTTGAAGTGTTTTCTGCGTGTGTGTGTGTGTGTGTGTGTGTGTGTGTGTGTGTGTGTGTGTGTGTGTGTGTGTGTGTGTGTGTGTGTGTGTGTGTGTGTGTGTGTGTGTGTGTGTGTGTGTGTGTGTGTGTGTGTGTGTGTGTGTGTGTAACCAGAGCTGATTGAGGATGAAAAAAAACCAACCTCTTTTGTTCTGATTATCCTCTGAGGCCGTTCGTCTTTTTAGTCATGATGAGTGGAACGTTGGAGGTGTGTTAGAAGTAAAAGAAGAATCGAAACGGCTGATGCGTGCCGTGGTTGCCGGAGCAACATAAGGAGTCTCTCAGGATGTATTGATGTGCGAGCTGCACTTCGCCTCGCGCGCTGAAGGTGTGCGGCGTGGGGAGGAGGAGCCAAACGCAGAGCGAGCGAGAGCGGATTCCTCTGGTGGGAGGACTGATTTCCCCATCTGTTTTCTGCTTGTGATGGAAAGGTCTTTTTCTTTGGATCGTATCTCCTCATCCTCTGCCTCCATCGTCACCTTTTTCGAGTTCTCTGTCGTTCTTCTTTCCTGGCATTGGCCTTTTGACCAATGAGGACTCTACCTCCCTCTACTCTCCACCCCCCCCCCCGCATCTCATTATGCATCATTGGAAGCATGCTCTTGAATGTTTAGAAGCACGGCGACGTCTTCTCAATGGGCCATCAATGCTTTCCTTACCCCTCACACACACACACACACACACACACACACACACACACACACACACACACACACACACACACACACACACACACACACACACACACACACACACACACACACAGACACACACAGACAGACAACATCACACTTAAAAAAAGATGCATTGACAATCGGTTTCGGTGTGTGCGAGCATGATGAACAGCGCTGTGTCCTCGCATCCAACATCTGCATTATCTGGTCGAGTGCGGTACTCCCTGTAAGAATTTTCACACTCGATTTCTTTTTTCGTATTTTAACAGAGCTCCTCGTGATTCCATTTGTTTTTCCGAAATCACTGTCTGCATAAAAAAAAAACAACACGCCTGTGCGTAGGATTTCTCACGAGTGTGTCCTTTCTGTTTGTATGCTCGTGTTGTTGATGTTTGTTTGCATTGGACAGGCGTCGGAGGTTTTATTATAATCAAATGCGTCGAGGTTAATCGGCTTTAAATTTTTAACATTTAACAAGAAAAAAGTGTGTAGCGCTGCACGTCGGCACACAAATACAAGTATATGCAAATGACCACACTGGCATGAGCAGGCACTGCACGTATGACAAAAGAAATGCAGCATACCTCTTTCTCTCTCTTTAATAGTTCTCTCATACCAAACAAGCAAAGTGAATGTTCACGTCAAATATTTGAATTCGAGCAAGTGGCGCATCGCGAATAGAGCGAAGTTTGCGTCTACTCACGAACCCCCATACACATATGAAGTGATCACAAACTACAACAGGAAATCAGAATGCGAGCGCCTCTCCGTCTCTCCGCGTCACGTATCCGCGCACTTCAGCATCAGCTTCGCAGGTCGAAGGAGGAATTCTCTGACCTTTTCTCTGACACGCTCATCGCAGAACAAAGCGGCTTTTGTCCAAAAGTGATTTACCTTTTTTTCGTCTGCCGATGTCGGCATGCGCGGCGGCCACGGCTCGCCGAGGCACTCCTCCTTCTAGAAATATCGATTTCGCAGAAGTGGTGTTTTGTCTTTTGATGCGTTAACTTTCATTTTTTTTCTTCTGTTCGTGCGGATGGATCGCGTTTAAAAGCTTTTCACTGCGGAGGTTCAGTACCGTCCTCCATCTTCTCCACTTAGCCAGTTAGGCCCCGTGCATTTCCTTCTCTTTCACTTAGCGTTCTTCACTTCCCTCAGGTTCTCCCACCCAGCAGCTTGTTGACCCTCTGAGCTTCATTTGAGATGCCGTCTAATTGTACTAGTACAAGTGAGCTAGAACCTTCAGTCTGAAACGTCGTCACACTCATCCCATCGCCTCCGTTTGGTCGGGATGAAGGGGGAAGCACTGACTCTGTTCATCCGGAGCCACGGCCAGTGACGGCGGAGTGAATCCCAGGATGCTGCTGTGGCGCATCTGCAAATCTCTTGCGCCCTGTTTGCTCACCGACTCCCACTTCTGCGATGCGTGCTGGGCTCAGGTGCGGCCGCCACTAAATCCCACAACTGTATTTAATCCCAGCCAGTTGATATTTTTTGACAAGAAAATCAAATTAAAAGCGTCTCGTAGAGGAACAAGCCAGATAAAAAAAGCCCGCGGTGTGTGTTATAATGGCCCCCTTGGGTCACCTCTCGGAGATTTTTAGACGCTAGGGAGAAAACTTTATACTTTCAACTCACCCCTTCACTAATATTTGCTCCGCCAGCTGTGGAAGCGGTTCCATCCATTACACATTTAACCTCCGAGGTTGTTCCCGAGAAATGACATGAAAAGCGGCGGTACGGTGAACGGGCGCGACTTCAAGCTCACAGAATGTACACTGCTACACGCCCAAACTGGAATCGCACACTCCTTTTAATTCTTTTTTTTCTACTAAACTATGCGACACACGTGCGACCGGACTCGCACGGAGCCAGACATAACACGCGAGCCGTTCTGCATGCAGAGGACCCAGTGACCCGGTTGTGACCGAAAGCCGCAGTTGAGCTCAACGGACCCATGTTGTTGATGTGTCGTCTCTCCCCCCCCCCCCCCCCCCCCCCCCCCCCCCGACATCCCTCCCGATGACACATGACGGCACTTGGCCTTTCGCGCGCCAGGAGCTTCTGATTAGCCGGATTGGATGTTAAGGAATCATTTTCAAAGAAGATTCGTTTGCACAGACTTAGAGTCCGAGGAATTGGACTTAAAGGGACTTGGGACTCGGATTCTGAACACCGATGCTGTTTTTTGTCAGGGTGGACCGCCTCCTGCTCCCCAAACAGCAGAAGTGAAAAGCTATTTAGTGGGCAAAGACAATATCCCTTTACTTTGAGTAGAGGTATTGATCCCACAACACCCCCCCCCCCCCCCCCGACTGTGTAAGAAAGAAGTGTTGTGAAGGTGAGCTGCAATCAAAGCAGCCAGTTTTGTGAAGATGCCCTCAAGTCTTACTTTTTCCAGACACACACACACACACACACACACACACACACACACACACACACACACACACACACACACACACGCACACACCTTCTTTCGGCCAGAAGTTTAAATCCGAAAAATAGTGTCAATTATAACGTGTTTTCTGCCGCAGTCCAGCAAATTGAATCCACCCGACGTCGTCCGTCACCATTTTCCATCTTCGTCTCCACCGTCCTTTGACATGACTCTGCATGAGTTCAATCCTTGTTCAAATCGAATAATTAGTTTTCCATTTGCCTTCTGGTTCTGCCGGCGACGAGCCGAGGGAGGGAGAGGCGATCTCAGGTCGTCCTCCGTAATTAAGACCCCTCACAGTTTCTCTATTCGCTTTCTTACTCCTTCTGACAGTCGTGGATTTTTTTCTTTTTCAAATTGCACAACATTGTCCTGTTAAAAGGGCCCAGACCTCATTTACCTGTAAATCTAATTCATTAGATGCCAGAAAATTATAGTTTTTAACTCTACAGGATTGTTTTTTACAAAATACAAATTGGGCATTCACTTGCTCCACGGAAGGTCCCGTGTCCCGAGTTGTGAAGTCATTGTTCCGACTTCAGGAACAAATGAATGAGAAAAAAAAGGACCAGGATCAGTTGAATGTGCACGTTAACGAACAACTAACCGACCACCAAACCAAATCCTTAGTCCGGTGCTGGGGATAGTGGGGGGATAGTGTGGCTGAGGGAACTGGCGGAGCGTGACCGACACAAGTGTGTGTGTGTGTGTGTGTGTGTGTGTGTGTGTGTGTGTGTGTGTGTGTGTGTGTGTGTGTGTGTGTGTGTGTGTGTGTGTGTGTGTGTGTGTGTGTGTGTGTGTGTGTGTGTGTGTGTGTGTGTGTGTGTGTGTGTGTGTGTGTGTGTGTGTGTGTGTGTGTGTGTGTGTGTGTGTGTGTGTGTGTGTGTGTGTGTGTGTGTGTGTGTGTGTGTGTGTGTGTGTGTGTGTGTGTGTGTGTGTGTGAGATCCCGGGGCAAGGGAAGACATCGCCCCGTCAGAGTTGACCGAGGCTGAAATACCACCAGGTGAATCGACGTCCCGGCAGAGAGCAAGTGATTAGCCCGGTCGCTGTGTTCCCCAACGGTTCACAAACCTAACAGAGTTTGATTTTGTGTGTGTGTGTCTGCGAGATTGTGTTTTCACGTGCTCCACAGAGCATAGAAATGTTGTATTTTCATGTGAATGCACTCGAGACACATCTCTAATCAAGAGACCCGTGCACTTCGTAGAAAATCCAGAGGGAAGACGAACTCGGAAGGTCGGTCTGAGTAAAAATCCAGTTGCACGAGGTGGGTAGCTCTAACAGAGGCGGAAGGAGAGGGCACAGCGGGGAAACAAGCGGGCAGGTGAAATAAATTCTGCCCTTTTTTAAATGTGTGCTTGGGAGATTTATGGAGGGATGAAAAAAAAGACTATGATGAGATGATTTTGAAAACTCTGCTTTCCCTGGAAACCTGCAGCAATCGTCATGAACGCTGGACTTCCTTCGCACGTACACAGGAGAAAATATTCACATCGGAGAAGCTTGAAGCAGTAGCTTGGTGCGAAGATGACGTGGCGCTTACTTAATTCATCAGTGCGGCTAAATCATCAGAAAGATTGTCAAAAACCACTTTCCCTCACACGACTAACTGTTTTGCAATTGGCAGTTTTTCCCCATAGTGTTAGTTGGACCAGGCACAGAAAGCCGATCTCGGGTCGCTTTGGCGGAATGGCGACGCGCTGCCACACTCACAGCCGCTTCTGTTTCCTCGTCTGGTTCAAGTTTTCATATTTTTTTAATTTATCTGTTGCAAGAGCCTGTGTGTTCGCTATGTCTGCTAGATATGTCTGAACTAGGCGAGTTCTATAATTGCAGGCAGCTACAACGACAGAGCCCATGGTTTATGTGTTTGTGTGTGTATTTACTTGTGTGTTTGTGTGTGTGTGTGTGTGTGTGTGTGTGTGTGTGTGTGGCAAGTCTGTGCTGTTGACCTCAATTTATCACGTTAGCGCCAAGTCTCCAGAGGGTCCACGGATATGTGTTCAAAGTTAGGAAGCCCCTGGCTAATTGATTTCAATGAATAGTACGTTTATACTTCACTTATTAAATTACACTAACATGCATAGGGGAGTGTTTGGTGTGTGTGTGTTTGTGTTTGTGTGCTTGTGCGGGACAGGGGGGGGGGGCGTTGGGGAGGGTGTTCAGTGGCAATCTGTACAGTCTATTTTAATGAGATCAATGCTTTCCTTCCTGCTTCCCCACATGGTTCACGTAGTAGAAGGTGTGTGTGTGTGTGTGTGTGTGTGTGTGTGTGTGTGTGTGTGTGTGTGTGTGTGTGTGTGTGTGTGTGTGTGTGTGTGTGTGTGTGTGTGTGTGTGTGTGTGTGTGTGTGTGTGTGTGTGTGTGTGTGTGTGTGTGTGTGTGTGTGTGTGTGTGTGTGTGTGTGTGTGTGTGTGTGAGATAAAGGGAAGGGGCTTCAGGGACCTTGGGCTTGATAAATCTTTAATCACGTGCATGCTCTCATGTTTCATTTAATTGCCCCCTTAAATCCATAAAAGGATGACGGCATTGTGGTCTACAAACTTGTAGTGTGTGTCTGGGCATGTGTGTGTGTGTTTGTTTATTTGTGCGCACGCGTGTGTGTGTGCGCGTTTCATTTCCTTCATCACAGTGCAGATGTGATTCCATTTGTTTTACAGTAGATGTAGGTCACATGTGTTCTTGTTCATACTGTACGGCAGCGAGCATTACATCTTTCTTTTTTTTTCATATCCTGCTCTATATATTTCTACGCCCGAGTGTGTCATGGTTCGGCTTCCTTTTGTGATGGATGTTGGAATCATATATTCATTATACATATGCTGTATATGGCAGTGACATGTTTTTACGCTTTCACGCATGAGATGATCTATACTCTCCTGTTTTGTTTTGTGTCTGGACGTATATGTACATATGTGGTAGGAGGCCTGAATTTCTGGCCGCCGCTTTGATGTTTTTCTTACATCATGAATGTTGCTCTCTCTCTCTCTCTCTGTCTCTTTCCTCGGCCATCATTTGAAGTCCTTCCCTGTCTCTCACCCCTATGCCCCCCCCCCCCGGCGGGTGCTTTTTAACCCACAGCAAGAACTTCTCCTGTTCTTTACCAGCTTCGACGTTTACACAC
Source organism: Scophthalmus maximus (assembly GCF_022379125.1). Lineage (NCBI taxonomy): Eukaryota > Metazoa > Chordata > Actinopteri > Pleuronectiformes > Scophthalmidae > Scophthalmus > Scophthalmus maximus. Next base: position 5,723,330 of record NC_061527.1, read on the forward strand.
CTGCCTAAAATCAATCTTACATTTCTACAGAGATAGAAAGAGATTGATTGATTGAACTGATCAATGGGGCCGTTTGCTGCACTCGGTAATTACACTTCATGAACTGAGGGTGTGAGAGAGACAGACGTTCCTCGGGCGTGTGTCTGTTTCACCGCAAAAACAAAGTTAACGAACTGGACCATTGACTTGCTTTCTGACACTCCTTCACCACCATCGGCGGAGTTGATAGCAGAGGGAATCTTCCGTTTGCAGTGGGTAGAGGACGGAGTGAGGTTTCTTTTCCTTCATGTAAATATGTTACGCGAGTGAAATGGGTGAACGCACAGTATGTACAGGTCTACAAGTTTTTCCATTGGGTATCGAATTAACAGCAGTTTAATGACCTTCGACTGGTTTTCCGAATAGTGAAGAGAAATGTCTTTGTTCTTGTTACGTACCGTAATTAGTAATTGTTTGTGAGTCATTCACAGGAAGCCGGTTCAGCAGCTTGGACCAGTCATTTTAGTTCCTGTTATCAAATACATTTACACAAAGGAAACGCATCGGGATGTCGTCTGGTATCACTGACCCAAATCAAATCTTGCAAAAATGCTGCAAAGTGACGTGCATCCAGCCAAGGGCTTCGTCGGTGTGCGAGCGTCTTCATTCTGTGCGTTCTGCATCCTTTTATAACTGTGTGTGTGTGTGTGTGTGTGTGTGTGTGTGTGTGTGTGTGTGTGTGTGTGTGTGTGTGTGTGTGTGTGTGTGTGTGTGTGTGTGTGTGTGTGTGTGTGTGTGTGTGTGTGTGTGTGTGTGTGTGTGCCTACATATGCTTCTGAGGTGTCGGAATGATGAAGAGTTTCCTGCCGTCTGTGTGGGTATTCGTGTGTGCGTGTGTGTGTGCACATTACAGAGTGTGTTCGCAGAGATGGTCATTAGCTGTGAGGGACTGTAAAGCCAGTGACCCCACAGTCTGAAATGGAAGAGCCGGACCTATTCCTGTTCACCCCGCAGACCCCAGACTTCTGCACTAATGGACTAAAGCCGCCATTGATGGGCGAGGGAGAGACACGTGGGGCAAAAAAATGGACAACACACATACACACACACACACACACTCACACACACGCTCTCACAACCTCCTGTTCGTCTCCACCCCCATCCAGGAAGCTTTACATTGCTTGGGACAATAAAACAATAGAAAGATCCAATGGAAAGAAACCTCGTGTTACGTAATTACACATACTGCAATCGTTTGCCACGCGACATGCCCACAAAGGCCAGAGTCTCTGCGCTGCAATGTTCACGTCGACAGACCGTCTCCATCCCTCCCCGGACTGCGGCGCGCAGTCGGTAATCAACGTCCCCCGTGAGTCGATGGTTTCGTTCTGGTGTTTGCGCGATTGGGACAGCTGCGGGCTGCGGTCGCGACGGCTAAATTAACTCGAGTCCCTCGGAGCTTTTGTGATGAGCGAGGCCAGCACGCGCGCAGGCAGCGCCGAGGTTTGACCGAACGGCAGCGGCGGCGGAGTGCTTTTGAGACCGCACACGCTTCGGTGAAAGTTGACATGGACCTGGTGGGGGAGCGATCGAAGCACGCAATCTGCTTTCTCCAAATCAGCCCAACTAGCCGGGGAAGCGTGGTAATGAGGAGATGATGAGATTTTGCTTTTTCTGCCGCACGGCCGCTGCAGCTCTCTCCCTCTCCCTCTCGCACTCCCATGGCCACTGTGCATTTGTTAAACAGTTTGTTTGCTTCTAGCTCTGTTTTTTTTTTGAATTCTAAGTCTTAGTTCCCCTCCATCCCTCTCGCATCCCTCTGTTCTTCCCTCTTCTAACTTTATTGGGTGCAGATAAGATGTAAAGACAAGATTTTTTTTTTGTGAGCCTTTTTAACCTTTTGGTTTATATCCTTATCAATTTTAAACTCGGGGGCTATGACCTTTGATCCGACAAACAAGTGACCAGTGATTCCCCTAGGTTTATTGGTTTTGGGGGGGGGGGTTAGGGTTAGGTTTCACAAATAACGTTAAGTTTCATCCACAATCTTTTATACAGGGATAAAGAATTATGTGTATAAGGGGAGTGACCTTAAATTACTTCTTTATATTATATATATATATATATATTAATTATATTTAAAATAAAAAATAAAAATGATTAAAATGAATTTGACTTTTAAGGGGGGGCGGGGGCTCTCGTTGGAGGGGCGGGGCGCCGCCCTAATTCAATGGTAGGGGAAACACTGAGTGACCTATAGACTGCATTATCAATCCTCATAAAAATTAAAATCAGCTGCCGCCATAGTTTTATTTTGAGACGTGCAGGTCACGGAAGCAGAGGAGGATGAAGAGGAAGGTGAGAGACACGACAGAACAACAGAGAAGCACACTGAATTTTAAAGGCCGTTGTATCCAAAACGTAAATTTCGCGCTTAAAGTCTCTTGCAAATTGCCTCCGTTACCACTGCGATATTTTAAAACTGATTGGGAAACAGAACCATTGTACACAGTCACGCGTCCGCTTAGGTAATAGACCCAGTGTGTCTCCGTACGATGCAGCAGTTGTGCGCTCTCGGTCTCAGTGCACCTGCTGCTTTGGGGGAAAGAAAGGACGATGATGGATGGGAGGGGCGGATGAGCACTTTTTCCGTGGAACTGGCTCGGCTGTGTGTGTGTGTCCTCTTGTCTGTCTGTCTGTACGTCTACGCCTGAGGCTAAAGGGACCGGGGGGGGCCGACGAGCCACAGATCATTTTCCCCCTTTTTTTATTGGGGCGCAGTGGCGACTTGAGATGCATGGCCTCCTGTGACCCAGATCCATCCCTCCATTCTCCGTCTGCTCCTTCTCATTGGCACAGCGGCATGAGATCAGAAGGAGGGCGAGATGAAAGACGGGGGAGAGAGACAGAGAGACAGAGAGACAGAGAGAGAGAGAGAGAGAGAGAGAGAGTGAGAAAGAGAATGGGTGGTGAGGGAGGAAAGGCGAGGGGACAGTGCGTTGAATCTGAAGAATGGAGGTGTGGGTGTTACTGAAAGGACATTGTGTTACAGCTGAGCGTGAGGAGCTACACATGCAGGGCAAGCTCCCCTGGAGATGTCCCGCGTGTCGAGAATGCATCCGGAGAGTGGCTGAGGAAAAACAGTACAAAAAGTAGCCTTTTCCAGGTGGTGACCCATCGTACAGTATATGCACTCTGCGCTCAGAGCATCAGCAGTCTTCATTGTTGTTCAACACATTCCCTATAGCCCCTTACCCCAACCGCTAACCATCACAAGTGAGTGACGAACCCCAACTCTTACCCTACGCTAAATCTCATCCTAACCCTTACACTCAAACCAAGTCTAAGCCCTCAAACAGCCCTTTCAAGTTGTGGGTACCGGCCAAGATGTCCTCAAAATTATGTTTTTGAACCAAAATTGGCCCCCACAACTATGACACGATGACATGAAAATGACATGAAAACACACGCACGCATACTGTATACCCGCACACTATGATTTCAGTGTCTCCACTATACAAATATTGGTTATTATGAGTCATGATCATGTTTTATTGATCTTTTTCTTTTTTTTAAACCAAAGAAATGATTAGATATTAAAAACTAAGTAGCAACTACGTCTACAGGTTTTTTGACAGCTCATGAGAAAGATCGTATGAAGAGAAGTACTGGAGCGATAAAGACAACAAGAAAGAAAAGAATGCCACACCGATTACGTACTCATGATTCCATGCTCCATCTGGGCAACCTAGTTATTTTTTTCAAGGGGCATTAAAAACTTAATTTCGAAGCTGAGAGCTATTATAGTTGTAGTTGTTTATTTTGTAATTGTATCCATCTGGAAAGCAAATAGTGCAGCAGCACTGGTTGGGGGGAAATTAGGCTTCTCAGAAATCTTATTAGGAAGTGCACAGAAGTTGTCGGTGCTGTTGCCTCCTATTCCATCACTTCAGTTAAATATAAACTACGAACGTTCACGTTACCTTGACCGTTACTTGGTCGAGGTCAGTATCACTGCATACCACCGACAATGGGGTGAGACAAGTTCGTGAATACGACACTGTGTTAAATGTGATTTTTGCCGTTGTTTGAACATGCGGGAGGTTGCGAGTTGCTTCATCGATGACATGGGCAGTAGGTTGGGATTTGAGGCGGCCACAGCACATATCCACTGACTTTCACAAAATCTGACAAAGGCAACCGCCTGGTTGCAGCAGTGCAGGCACAAACGGCTAAGGCGAGGCTGTGTCCATTTGCCCGGTCCTTACCTTCTGTGGCGGCCATCTGCCCCCCCCCCCCCCCCCCCCCCCCCCCCCCTTCCTTCACTTCACAATTTCTAATCCAATTCTCTAATTCACATTCATTGTTAAATCTGGCAGTTGCATTTATAGGGCTGGCATTTGTGTTTTTTTCGAAGCCATATTTACCAAAGCAATTTACATAATAATAACAACTGATTCTTTGCACAGGCTTTTTTTTGGTTTGCAGCTCGGTTTGCTTTGGCCCACCGGGGCCTGGTTTGGCTCGGTTTGGTGGTCTCCAACGCCCGGACACATCCTGCCAATGCACTTGCGCAGATCTTGAATCTGTCCAGTTCAACGGGAATCCTGCACCCCCCCCCCCCCCCCCCTCATCGCCCCCCCCCCCCCCCCCCCCCCCCCAATTTCTTGGGAGGTGTGAAGGTTATCGCATCCAAAAGTGACTTTCTGCCACCCCCATGTGAACTGCTACTGTGGAGGCCCATCTGTCACATGGAGAGGGAGCGCCATTTACACCCAGAGACCCACGCACACATACACACAGCACGTCGTGCTGAGGCAGGGGAAATGGCTGATTATCCCCGATGAGATGTGTGCGTGTGTATGCAGTGAAGCAATGCGAGGGCATGGCGAGCAGCTGAGCCCCCCGCTTTGTCGGAGTCGAGAAACACTCGAGTGGCAACCGTCATCACATTGTATAATATAGCAGTATACAGGAACACCCCCCCTCCAATTTGCACAATGAGGCAGTGTTACACGCAAGCACGTTTTTTATCCACACGCCCCTAAAAACCCCTGGTGTTTCTTTTGTCGGCGTGATTCTGCTGCGTGGTCTTGTGGTTTGGCTGTTATTGTTCGTTCTAGGTTCAGATTGGACGGGACTTCTGCGAGTCGTCCAGGATTTGTCCTCCTACTAAAGTATGGCCCATACATCTTTATATGCGTGTACGTGTACTGGCCTCAGCGTGAGCACCGGTGTGCCAGACCGAGTCCTCACAAATATATATTAATCAGCGGAGACATCAAGGTGAACTGTATTCCCTGCAGCATCCCCCTTCGCACTCTTGTTACACACACTCTTGTCACACGCACACCAAAGCCGGCGGACCATGTAGGCCGTTATTAAAAAGCCCACTGACCTCCATCTAAACGGGCCTAAACCTGAATTATACTGCTGATGAGAAAACACTCATCCTTCACTATGTGGTTGTCACCTCATTAAGCAAGATGAGATCGCAGTCGGCTCCTCCCGTCCTCTCCGAAAGCCTCGTGCAGCTCCCCTTGTTGAATATCGTCAAGTGAAATGTCAGGAATCCTGGGGAAAGAGATACGGATGAACTGACTCTGATCCTGGAGTTTTTCCTTTTCCAATTTGAGGTAAATGTTTAAGTTAAAATGAAGCGATAACGACGCGACACGGGCCTCCTCTCTACTTGGTTAATGTGAAGACGATCTGAGCGTATCTGAGGTATCAGATTGTGGCAGTGATTAAGGGTAGATGAAGATTTCTGCCATGATTAAAGGTCGCGGTTAATCCTTAATGTGATGTCCTTTAAAACAGGATAGTGGGAGACTGATGTATTAGTAATGATGGGAAAGTAGGACGTGTTGCTACGGTTAAGTAATCCTGTTGTTGGGTCCTGTGCTTTTAAGCCTTCCGACTGAACCAGCTATACCAACCATACGCTGTATTTAAAAATGGACCTGTAAACCTGTATTCTCTCGAATAACCAGCAGAGGGCGACTCCACTGGTTGCAAAAAGTCAGTCTCTGTGGAAAGCTATGAGGAGATGATTCTACTTCTCACTTGATTCATAATGTCAGTGAACGTTTTCCTGAGGAGTTCATGGTCTTAATCTCTAGTTTCAAGTCTTCTCCAATACATTATGATGTTCATTTTGTAAAGTATGGTCCTATCTATAGAAAAATCCCGTCCCCACACTCCTCCAGACGTGGTTACTTCTGGCTTCAAAGAACCAAGACGGTGCTGTCCAAAAATGCTAAACTGAGGCCTCAAAGAGGGCAGTTCACTAACCAGCGTGTGACGTCATGGCTTCAACTTGTAACCACCTTTTAAAATACTTGTCACATTTCTAGGCTAGCTGATTCTTCCCCCGGCTTTCAGTATTTATATTACAGCGGGCTAATCATTTTTCAGCTCGAGCTCCATATTTGCTGTATAGACCCGAGAGCGGTATCGATTTTTCCCCTTTTTTTACTTCAATAAATTTCAGACTCTTTTTCTAGTATTGACATGCAGTTCATATCAATCTAGCCGGCTCTCTCTCACGAGACGAGCAGATAAGTGGATTCTCAAAATGTTGAACTGCTCCTTTTTAAGCTCACCACTCTCCACTTTGGGAATACCTGTCCAAAGGATTCTGTGTCCTCTGCTAAACCTGTTTCTCTTGACTTCTTCTTTTTTAGAACTCCAAACTGTGATTTTTTTTCCTTTGCGTCCAACTTTGACTCTCCTTCAGACCGGACTCTCCCTCTATGACTGCCCTTCCCTAGTTATCTCCGAGGAGCTGTATGTCTCGGTCTCTTCCTCTCTCCCTCCTCCTTGTCTGATTTGGTTTTCATTAAGTCTTAATCTACGTTGGCGCGCCGGCGTGTCACTCGTTGCGCAGGATTGATGTGCTGCTCGTCCCCCCCCCCCCCCGGGCCCTTATCAGCCGAGACAAACCAAAGGGCCCCTAATGAAGGCCGCCCTTCTCTCTGTGTTAATTCCCCACCGGCAAAAGCCTATTGGAATTCGGCTCATTGTCTTCCGTGTACACCTTGGAGAGGAATAGGTGCGTAGGGTTGTGTCATTGCCTTATTCAAGACATTACTTAAGGTAACTTGAGAAAAACTCCAAAAGTGGCAAAGTGTACTCGGAAGGCATCTTCCTGAGGATTTAAATTACTGGAAAAATATTTGAATATTTGTCAGAGAGACGGATTCCCAACCAAGATTTCGTTCATTCTCAAACGTTAAATCTTAAAAGTAGCACACGACAATTTCTCAAAACGGGTTTTTTCAATGGGACTCAGCAGTCGGAGAGGTCACACTAATGCTCTGAGGAGGGCACTGGAGCTGTGTGAAGACGAATGAGAGCGAGGATGGATGTGAGGACAGAAGGTTAGAAAAAGTAGTAATTAATAAGTCGACAAGATGAGAATATTAGAAGAGGAGGAGAGGAGAGGAGAAGACGAGGAGGTAGAGCTGCATATCAGACGGAAGAATATCCAATAGTAAATGTATTGTAGTAACATTCATAAAGTGATAGTGGCAGAGTCAAGGGTCCTGATTGGATTGCAGCTTTTTCCATTATACCCCACAGGACTTTGTGCGACCATGAATTATTCTGAATATATGCGCAGTCTAAATTTCCGGCCAGACAGATGCGAGTGGTTTCTCATAGTGATGAGCCGAGAGTCTTTGAATTATATAATTAACCGACGTTTTGTAGGAGAGTGAGCTGCGAGGATTAGTCACATTCTCTCTTGTTCTAGCTGAGCGAAAGGTTTGCTTAAGAGAAAATCAAATTCATTTATAAAACACAGTTTTTTTTGCCTAAGGATAAGGAAAGAGTTTTCCACAGGAGAGTTCAATTAATATAACAAAGCTCATATTTGGACAATTGATTATTGTCATTGTTAAAGTTGTTTAAAGGCTTCACTAAATTAACATCTCTGTGTGATCAATTGCTCACTCAATAAAAGCTTGTGTAGGACAAGTGTGTGCTAATAGATCCGTCACAACTTCATGAGGTGATCGTGTTTTTCAGTTGAGCCCAGGTAGCAAAACCCATTATTACTTCTTCAAAATGTCAGAATAGATATTTTAAAAGTTCCCAGAGCCCAAGGTGACATGTTTTCAAAGTCTGACAAGCAAGTTTCCAAAACCCAAAGGTATTAAGTTCAGAATGATGTAAAAGCAGCAATTCCTTCATAAATGGCTAAAACCAAGTATTCTCTTTCTTTGGATTTGACTAATCGGTTAATTGAAGAATATATGAATATATATATAGATATATATATATATATATATAAATATATCTCTAATACACACAAACACACACATTGCCGTGGCTGAGTACAAACCCAATAAGGATAGAAACCAGTTCATCAACCTATTAAAGGAACATTACGTTTTACTATAATATATATATATATGTATATATATATATATATATATATATATATATATAATGTACTAGTTTCCTGAAGGACTCAACAGTTCAGCTCACATCTCACGGAGCCGTTTTAAATGGCCGTGCCGATTGAATGAGACTCAAATGCAGCGCCGGGCAGCTCAGCCACAAACGGCTGAACTTTTTTCCTCCGCAATAATAGCAGGCTTTGTGATCAGGATTAATGGACATGTGTTGTGTTAATGATCATTGTTAATCTTCACCCCGCTGCCCCCCGTCCCTTGCGTGCGCGTGTGTACACACACACACACACACACATACATTTACATCCCCTCCATGTCTAATCATGGGGTATCAGTATGTAGAGATTAGGCCGCGCGCACACAGTAATCATGGGGTGTCAGATGGTCTATGTGGGGGTCCCTCTCTTGCCTCTCCATCCCTCTCGCTCATTAAATCCCTGGGTGTCAGTCGGCAAACGAGTCGGCGCCAGGGTTTTTGGAGATCAGCGATATTTTCGAAAAACATCCCGGCAACTGTTGATTAAAGACGCAGGGATGATCCGTAAAAGACGGGGGGGGATGGCGTCGACCGAGCTGCTAATGATGGGGAGTAAAACAGCGTGCCGGTGATAATCATCATCATCATCACTAGGATGAGAGAGAGAGAGAGAGAGAGAGAGAGAGAGAGAGAGAGAGAGAGAGAGAGAGAGAGAGAGAGAGAGAGAGAGAGAGAGAGAGAGAGAGAGAGAGAGAGAGAGAGAGAGAGAGAGAGAGAGAGAGAGAGAGAGAGAGAGAGAGAGAGAGAGAGAGAGAGAGAGAGAGAGAGAGAGAGAGAGAGAGAGAGAGAGAGAGATGCCATTGTGGAGGATTGCTCCATTTCTAGCAAGTCTTTTTTCCCCCTTCTTCCTGAGGGATCTGGTGTCGGGACCTTAGTGAGATTCTTAGACGCGAGATTGTTCCGAGGGGTTCAGTGCTCTTTGCACCCCCCCCCTCCCTCCCTGCTCTGTACCTTTTCATCCAGTTTATACATTCTGACCTCTGCTATGACGTCCGACACACCACTCTGCAACTTCTGTTTCTATCCTTTCACCTCGAGGACGGAGGCCCTTCTCTCCGTCGCCTTTATTCCCCCCCCCCCCTCCTTTTTTTTTTTTTTTTACTGCCTTCGCTTTGGCCGCCCGGTTCTCGTACAATCGTTGTCGATTTATGATGCTTCTCAGTATAGATACCGCCTTCAGGGCTGAGTGGAAAGGTTACGCATGCACTCTTGGTCTTTTCCTCTCTCTCCGCACTCCCGGGACGCCGCGGTGTAATGATGACGGATTCTCGGGCCGAAATGAGCGCATACAGCGGAGATGTGTGTGTATGCTAATGGCCGGGGGGAACGCTCCGGCGAATCACAGGTGCATTTCGTAGGATTCATACATATGAAAATATCACATTTCATCTTGATGCAGACTGATGAGCTGAATAAATACAAGTGATCGCCTCTTATTGCTTCTTCCTTATTACATTTGTTCCAAGTTATTAGACAGTTAACTTGTGAGCAGGGCAAACGGAGGCTATGACCCAGTATCAGGGAGGTTTTCCTGATGTTTGTGCATTTAAAAAAACTTTATATTTTTCTTTTTTACTTAGTTTTTGATGTGTTCCTTGATGTTTACTTTCCACTTGTTCCTTGTTTGCCGACTCTTTTGAATCGGGCCTCCAGACGATGTGATCGGTCAAGAACGGACTTTGCTGACTTATGCGTAGAAACAAAGTTTTTAAATGTTGAAATAAGTTCCAGGAACAAGCGGCTCGTACAGATTTTATTCATACAGTCTCGCACCTGCGTGGTCCGCAGTGCTGACTCCTGCAGAACCTTCCTCCTCTGCCCCTGCGAGGTGGTGATCAGTCAAGGTCGGAGCGAGAGAGCTCCTCCACCGCTCATGCATGGCTAAACAGCCGGGCCCCCTTCCTCTGGTTGGCTCATATTTGTCCTCTGTCTCACCAAAATCCAATTATTCCTATCCTTGATGAATTGCGGGAGGGCTTTTTGGCCTGGGGGGGGGGGCCGGAGGATCCACCCCAAATTCACATTTGGTGATTTAATACATTTATATCCACGATGACGGTGCTCCCATTTGAAAGAAAATCACTTTGGACACAGGAGTAGTGTAAATTAGCCTCGGTGAATAGGAGTTATTTGGACAGAGAACATGGAGTGCATTGCAAAATTGCATTAAAACACATTTACGTGGCTTAATCGAATCGTTTTTTATCACAAAGCAATGTGCGAAAGATCTGCTCTGTTGACGTTGTGAATTTGCCTTTGAGCTGGACATTTATATAAAAAACTGTAACGCCAAGTGGTCTGGTGCGACTTCGCATGTCTCCAGCGAAGGGAATGAAAAAAGCCCATAAAAGTTAATAAGTTCTGACACAGAGCAACTTTGAATTTTTTTTGACAACGTTTGTCGAGATGTGGGAGTTTTATTTAAAAACCCTTTTGACCTAGAAAGCGGCCTCAGGGAAATATGCGAAGTTGCATTTGATGCAAAATGAGTGTGCAAATGCTGAAACAACACATTCAATTGAATTTGTAATATGTGTATCGATATCAATGGCTCATGCAACATGCAGCGGTAGGTCAGAGCAGTTGTATTTTAAGCCCTGGACGTTGTTCAGACTTGTATCATCATGGAAACTGATAGGAGACCAATATTTAGTCATTGCTTTGATTCTGCGGAATACATATTTTTAGACAGAGTGCTCACGAAGCTTCGACTAATAGGTTCAATTTATGTGATTCCGACAAGAAAACCAAGCTTTTACCGTGTATTCAAATTTCAAAACTGTCGGAGATACAGATGCTGCTCAGACTTTTTCCAGGAACATGTTTCAGCTTCCAAGAAATAAAACCCTGTCTGAGGAAGCCTCTGTAACTGAGTTACAGAGATGCGAGGCGAAAAAAACTTTGTCAAGGATAATTTGATCATCATTTTTTCACCTAACGTTGCGAGTTTTTCGTCTTCAAGAGCACCTTTGCGTCCTCCATCCTGCATGTCAATTGAAGCGATGACTCGGCTTTTGCGTTTGTCCGACACTTATATGGATATTGTTGGGACATTTGGAAAAAATACACGTGGATACTGATGAATATGGCAACAACTGCTATTCTGTCCGATGAGTCTTATTCAATGTCAGCTATCATTTTGTTTTATCACAATAACAGACACATCTCTTGGACATTTCAATTTTCCCTACAGGCCATTTAGACAAATTGGATTTCTCTAAAGAGAGAGAGAATTATTTGGTTGTAACAGCACTCGGTGGGGGTGACGGTAAAACACTGATTTTATTTAAATGGAGTCATAAAGTTTTACCGCGTTGAATACGATAATTATCCAAATTGATTTCCCCTCCATTAACAATATAGGACAAACAACAACAGAGCTTGCCATCACAAAAGACTAAAACCATTAGTAGATTAGCCGATGAAGACCGAAAGCTCCTTTTTGAAAAAAGCTTTCTAAAAGTGATGCATAAAAAAAAATAATTTCTAAATCTTTCATTTTTTAAATTGAAGAACCTTACAGAAAATGCAGTGATACATAAACAGAAAATGTTGATGCTCATAAATGGTTTTAGTTGACGGCATGGGACACTTCAACACTCAGTGTTAGCAACAGTTCCACCTCGTCATTGGTCCAAGATACATTTTGCTCTTAATCTCCACCATTGTCTTTTTCTCGCTCGTGCAATTTTCTGTAGCTAAGCAACCGACTGCAGAGAAGGCGATCTGCTTCCTGTTTACACCGGCACCCACGTGCTCATTGTACGTGATATGTATTTTCACTTGCGTGAGTATGGACGGAGAGTACTGATAGTGGCACAACAGGCACGTTGAGGTCTGTCTGTCATTGTCAATAGTGTCGCCAACTCAAAACCATCCTCTGCTTCAGTCTAAGTCGCGACTTCAAAAACTTTTTTGCGGGCCAAGCCCGCGGAATTTTGCTGAATTCAGTAAATTCGTCACGTAGCATCCGCAGAAGCGTGCAGTTGTTGCCCACGGATTTAAAGGGAGACACACGCATACATTGCATTATGTCTTGATGAGCTAATTGGTTATTTTGTGTAGAGAGAATGAAAAAAAAACATAATCCTTGTTTTGATGACAGCTTAATGTTGCTTTCCTGAACAGAGCTTTTTCTAATGTGACGATTTATAGTCGCTTTCCTCTCATTTATTCAGTTTTTATGTCCAACATCTGATTTTGGTTGCCAGTCAGTCACAATAAGCCGATTCAATCACTCTGGACTATTTTTTTTTTTAATTGGTAGATTAATCAGTAATTTCTTCTGGTGAACACTGTGACTGCAGCTGAGCTTTGTCCTGCTAATCTCTGTCCAACGGATGCAGATATTTTGCGGTATTGCTGCTGGCACACATCATGGGCCGGCTATATTATAAACTGTACGTTCTGAATGGTTGTCATAGAAATAACCAAGATCCTGTCCTGCCTATCCATGTATCTAGATGTGATGGTCCCAGGAGGCATTAATGCAAAAGGTCACACGCAGGATGCAAACAGTGAAATATTGTATATAAATCATATCCATATATATCCAGCTCACTGAGCCATTGAGTTTGTATTTCATCGACTCTATTTCATTGACTCGACTTGACTACGAGAATCCATCTATACAGAAAGAGGGCGAGCACAGAGTCGTTATTATTATTTATTTATTACCCTTTTGGCCAGCCATGCCCCTTTTCATATATATATATATATATGAATATGTTACCTGTGCTTGCATCAGACCGGGCTGAATCAAATGGCTTTTGCGAGTCTGAAATGTGTCCCAGGTGCACGCAGTCAAACACACCTGTGATGTTGCCGCAGTGAAGACAGTGGGATGCTAAATCTCAGTCCTCTCATCCATGGAAACAACACCACAGGACCACAGGCCTGTGCCACTACTGTGCGGCTACAATCTTCAGAAGCGGCCCGCCCTGCTGAGGTTAGCCCCGGCTTTACGGGAGGCATGAAGTCAGTGTGGTAGAACACAAGCTTAAGAGGCGTTCAAGTAACGCTGTTACACAAATGTCACTGGAAATCGATTTTCTTCTTCTTCTATATATTCAGGGGAAAATTAAAATGTAAGATGAAGCTGGAACATTTTAGCCCAGGCGACTCTGGCAGGTTGAGGGAAGTTAAAATTAAATGAAAACTTTTCTTTGGAAACACATTTTTGTAAATGCATTGACAAGCCGACCCCCCCTTTACCTCCACCTCCTTTCAATCACAGCGGCCAAACGACCTCCGATGAGGGGAAACGATCTGAACGGGAAAAAGCTTGCTTGGGCCTTTTTTTTTTTTTCGAAAAAAATCGGCGTGCTCACCGTCCATGCAAGGAAATAACGCGCTGTTCAGCCGCTCGCTGTGAAAATGTCCTTACACCAGCTGTCTCAAGCCCGATGCCAACGGCAGCCACTGGCTGCTGAAACTTGCAGAAACACACTCCAACACTCTCAGTCTCTTCACACACACACACACACACACACACACACACACACACACACGCACACGCACACACAACCAGAACAGACTGAGAGCCGCATCGTGGGGGAATTTCTAATAAGATGTTATGCTGCTACCCCCACCATCTATAGGAAGTCATACTGTATATGACTGTTATCGTATATAGGCATAATGATAAATAATAATGTAATAAAAATGTGTTCGGGTGTTGCAGTGTTGGTAGGGGAACTCGGCAGCTGCTGCTGCTGCTGCTGCTGCTGCTAGATGGAGATGTCTGGTCCATATGAACTACCACATCTGCGTAATACGACTAATGGATTAGATTAAGCCGGGATGATATGCATGTACGCGCGTGTTTTGTCGGGATGCGGGACGGGGCGGAGAGATTGTGTTTGTAAGCATTTTTTTATTCCCCCAAGAGCGTGTGTGTGTTAGAGAGAGAGAGAGAGAGAGAGAGAGAGAGAGAGAGAGAGAGAGAGAGAGAGAGAGAGAGAGAGAGAGAGAGAGAGAGAGAGAGAGAGAGAGAGAGAGAGAGAGAGAGAGAGAGAGAGAGAGAGAGAGAGAGAGAGAGAGAGAGAGAGAGAGAGAGAGAGAGAGAGAGAGAGAGAGAGAGAGAGAGAGAGACTGCTCGCATGCTCGCAATAAATCTGCATTAATTAGATGTGAGAAAGGAAAAAAAAAATTTGGCAGGGAAAAATACATAGATGCATCACAGAGGTGGAGAATGGCTCGGGAAATTCAGGGCCTCAATCCCTCGTTGTACACCCAACAACAAATGAATTTAGATCATAATTCAATTTTTTTTATTACAAAGCGTAAAAAAATCATAAGCCACAATCACCATTTAAGCTTCTTAGTCATGAGAGGAGTTGTGCTTGATGAACAGAGTTACAACCGGACTGACTATAGGGAGGATGTCACGCTGCGAGTCAAACGAATGAGGTGACAGTGTTTTGGTTGTGAGGGCATTATGAAAATATAGGTAACCCTAAAAGAAAAAAAAAACAGATGACAGGCTTTGCAATTAATTGATTTCAGTCACAAACTAATTGGTGCCAATTGAAAGTGCAGTTAAATCCAGTTCAATGTGACACATCGCAAAATGCCTGGGTGCAGGATAGACCACGGTTAAAAAGGCCGTTCCAACAATTTCCCCTCAAATGAGGTGATCATTGTCAAGTCGAGCTCTCCACACTTTAGACCAAACTGGACACGTTGAGCCTCTTCACAAATGGAGGCAAAGATTCCTCAGGCGACTTTGTGTGTGTGTGTGTGTGTGTGTGTGTGTGTGTGTGTGTGTGTGTGTGTGTGTGTGTGTGTGTGTGTGTGTGTGTGTGTGTGTGTGTGTGTGTGTGTGTGTGTGTGACGGAGGTGCCCCCGGAGCCGTCACATGATGTGGGGTTTATCCGCTATCGGCTCCTTCCGAAAATATCCGAAGGCTTACATTCTAAGGATTTATTACAACTTGTACCTTAGGTTCATAGCTTGAGCCATCGTTGCGTTCGAATAATTACGCTTTACGCTTCGTACTGGCCTGCACCTTCAGAAGTTGGAATAAATAAATCTCCCCGCTCCCCCTGCACCTTTCTGATGATGAATGAAGAAAAGGCAGAGGTGAGACAGAAGCCAGGGTCGTCCCCATCTTGAAAAAATATTGTGTCTCCACTGTCGCTACGTCTGCCGGACCTTTACTGTACGTTCAGAATAGTCACATAGATAAATTGCGGCGTTACCACGATGAGGTAAAAACCAAATGCAATTAAAGGTTGAATGATATGAATTCACTAAATTGACTTAATATAATAAGAAGTATATTCTTTAAACATTAAAAAGTAATTTCTTTTTACGTAAGTTTTTAGTCACTGCTTGTATCTGTGTTTATTGATATTTGTCCGAATCGGGGACTAAATCGGGAATAAAGTTGCACAAAGATGTTTAGTAAATCTGAAAACTGTGTTCTTGAATGACGCTCTACTTGTCCTAATCAAGAATTCAGTTCTGCAAATGGTTACAAATGGACTTGTACTCCGACGACGGCACGCGTGGTGTACAAAATGAGAATCCAAAGCCCCCGGGGAGACCTCGCTGGCAGCGCAACAGTGACCATGTGATGAAATATCTGCATTTGTGAAATCTAAATATGGATGCAGCGAATACAGCAGGCAGTTAAAAAGCTCTCTGTGGCTAATGGCCTTCAAGAGACGGCAAGAAAATGCAGGTCACAGTGTCGCTCCCTCCTCCTTTTCATCTCCCCTCCTCGCCCCAATTACCCCAAGTGTGGTCTGCCATAATAACTTATCACCGGGTGTGTGGAGAGGGAGGCTGTGTGGAGGGGAGGCAGAGGATGAGGGGGTGATGAGGTGTAAATGATCTCTAGCTCGCTCTGCCATGGTGCTTGTTCCAGATCCTGCCGCGGCTCACCCACTCCCTTCATCCCTCTTCGTCCCTGTAGAGTCAGCGGGGGGGGGGGGGGGGGGTTGCATTCATTCGCCGCTTGTGGCCCCTTGTTTGCTGCTTGAGAACTAACACATCCTCAGTCTCGGCACCGTTTAAATTGCGGGAGCTTCCATCGCTGCCTCCGCAGATCCGACGTGAGAGCTCATCTCCTGCCCTGGCTTTGCCCCCTTTGATCCCATCTACCCGCTCTGTCCGCCGGGCGTTGGTTGCACTGCGGACCTCTTTAATTTTTTCCTACATTTTTCTCCTCAGTCTTGTTCTACTTCTTGCTCTTCTTCCCCCTATGTTCTCTGATTTGTTTCGTTTCCCCTTCTCCTCTTTGTCGTCGTGTTTTCCAAGGTTTGAAAATTGCTGGAAAACGCTCAATTTTTATCTGATTTATTTTTTCGCAACAAACACATGACGCATTTTAAACCATATAACTGTCGTTTAATTTCTTCTCCTTCTGTTATTACAAAACAAGATTTTGGTTGTTAATAGCGTAATACCATCTCTTGAAACGTATGTATTCGTACAAATACGTCATTTACCACAGCTGTAAGGTGCTGGAAAAGTGTGAAAATTGAGCTTGAAAATGCTTGAAAAGTGCTTGCATTTGACTTCACCCAGTCTGTAGTCATCTGACACATAAGTCATTTAAATATAACTTTTTTTAAATGGTATCAGTGACAGTATTCTGTGTGTTTCTTTTTCTAATTGAAGGCACGGAAGTAGTTTTTTTTCTCTCTCTTTTGGAGTTTAACTGGAAGAGCAGAAGCAGGTCATCAGTCAACAGTGTGTAAATAACATCTCACTGCTACGTTTAAGACATGTGCCTGAAGCCCACTCCATTACAGTTGCACACACATGTCTTTAGGCCACATTGAACACACCTCGTCTCCTGTAGATTACTGCCATTTGTTGGCTAAGTGCTCCTTTGTTCAGCATAAATTAATTATGAAAAGGGGATCAATTGAAATTGTTTTCGGCTCGCCTGCCGCCGGCAAAGTAAAGGCATGCCTCTCATTGTCACGAGTGTCTAAAAGCTCGGCAGGGACATTCGACTTCTGTCGTTGTAGATTACAGTGGTCTACAACAGTCTGGTAGCAATCTAGTAGATTACAGTGTATTCAAATTGATAAAAAGTCACATTTTTACCTTTTAGGTTATGTTTTATATTCCCCTTTAAGCAGGATGGCTCAAAAAGTACCGAATCGATTTCCTTGAAATTTTGTGGAGGGGTGGAGCATGACTCAAGGAAGGACCGGTAACACTTTTGGAGCGGATCCGGATCAATTGATTTCTTTAACATGCCGTGATGTGGCGTTAGCCTTGGTGGAGGTATTTGCTCTATGAGTGCCCTTCTGGTACGTCTTGATATTGTCATGTGCCTAGATGGATTCCTGATATTAAGTCCCTACTGTTGATCAAGCTCCATAAAACTGGTTTCACCCTTACTACCATGCCAGTTTACAGCATCTTCTCCTTGCACTTATACGTTGTGCCTGGTAAAACCAGCCTACTCCTCTGTTTAAAACAGTCTCACTGTTAAAGTGTATAGTCTCTAATCCAAGATCTGGTTTGTTACATCACCAGGTTATTAATTTATACTTTTTTATAAAGTTCCCTCCAGGACATAATTTTACCTAAACATATTCCAGAGGCTGAGTGAGACTTGTACACGGATTTCAACTGATTTTAAATATCTGTAATCTGAACTTCGCCTTCAACTTAAAGGAACAAAGTCCACCAATAAATAAAACGCATAACCACATCTCTCTGCGTAATGGGGCAGAGCCATTGTAGAACATTATTACCTGCATTTCCAGCGGCAAACCGCCCCAGACATAACTCTGATGTCATAACCAATGCGGAGCAATTTTATGTGCCGCTTTTTGCGTTTTATTTAAGATCCTCGGGTCCATTAAAACTGGCCACTTGAAGACATGTGAACCATTATCCCGATCACTTGTCAGAATCACACGCCGAGTGAATGGCCAAAGATAAACACTTGATGTCTAGATCCCATGTATTTTTAATGACCTGACCGACATTATGGTTTCAGTAATGGCGGTGGATTCAATGGCTGTACAGTAGCGCTCTGCGTTAGTGCACCGCGAGGTTGTTTTATGAGAAGCCTCATTTAACGCTTTCATAACTTCAGTGGTTGTAAAGTGGCATCGGTCGACATGCGGCATCTCGCTTTCAGTCGGTGTTTATAGACGTGTCTAGAGTGCTCCCGGTCGCTTAATGTGGCGTCTGCGCATTTACCTCCTTGTAAGAATATCCCTTTAGCAATGCGTTGAAGAGATCCGTCACTCAGAGACGGGCCTTTCAGTCTCTATTATCGCTCACGCCCCAACAACGTCTGGGCATCGCAACGTGAGGAAGTCGCTTAGTCCGTGCGATCTGACGTGATGATATTCAGGGTGTCAAGTCTGCACTCGACCATGCGAGGATTCATTTATTCACGCAGGGGCTGCGTTAAAATATTAGCATATTCCTCCGCCCGCCCACGTGGCCATGGAGAGGAGGCTTTAGTCATAGTCCGGACACGGCGGTTTGTCGGCGCTGTGAAGTGCCCGTCGGGCAGCAAAAGGACTGAGCCACAAATCCCTTTTCCTCTGGTTCTGATCTCGAGACTCAGGTGTTTTTCTCCTCCTTCCGTGGATGGATGAATTGAAGGTTTGCTCTTTCCCCCTTTAAACCAAAGTGAGAACCAAAAAAAAAACATTGTGTTGTACACCAGACGGGATGCGGGACTTTAAAAAAATTGTCTGGTACCTTACATTAGATGTGATTTTTAGTTTTCAGTCTCTGTTATGCAATCATCTTTCTAAGCAGTGTAGGTGGGTAATATTTAGTTTTCCTTCCTCCTTCAAGATCCAATTAATAAGAGTGGATGGATTACATACTCGGCGCTGACTCAGACGTGCTACATACCCAATGCGACCCTTTAAAGGACGAGCGGCACTATGGCCCCGCAGCATGTGCACCCTCGTCCTCAACTCACCTGTCAGGGTTTCCGATCTCATCAGGGTTGAAACCGCAGCAGTGATGGGAAATTAGCTTTTTGCTAAGCGCAGCCATCGTGGCTCCCATAATTGACCCCCTGACACCTCAGCCTCGCAGAGTTCCGACTGTCAGGGTCTTTTCCAGCTCGAGTGGGAGGCGATGGAACTCGTTTATCCCGCCCACACACACACACACACACACACACACACACCTCAACCCGATCCCTTTAAGTAATGGCCGCATCACATTGGGTGTCGACAGTAGCGGTGTTGACTCACGGCTCTCTCGCTTCATTACTCTCTCGGTGACAGTGAATTTTGGAATCTCGCGTCTCTGTACATTGCCCTGCCACCTGTGCGCCTCTTTTTTTCCAAGTCAACTTTTTGAGGGGAGATGTACGCTTTTGTCTCGACCAGAAAAAAATTTAAAAACCCCTAGCCGGTGGCTTTTCCCAGGCTTCACAAGACGAGGATCTGTAGACGGCGTAAGAGCGGCTGAAGTGGTGGGCAGTCCTGCTGGTCTATGGGCAGACAGACAATGACTCTGGCACACGGGACAGTGGAGGGTTTCTTTCTTTCTGAATGTCTTTCTTGCTTTCTCATTATATTCTGACTCTCTCTCTCTACTTTTCAGTCCTCCTTCCTCCTCCCTCCTCCTTTTTAACTGGGAACTTATGAAGCCAATGACCCCAATACGAGTTTGCCAGGGAAGAGGAGATGAATGGCATCAAATGAAACACAAAGACCTCCCTGCCCTGCTGAAACCACACACACACACACACACACACACACACACACACTGTATAGCACCGAGGATGAACTTCCGGACAATAATGTGCCCTCATCTCCCAGCGCACCTGTGGTCCTCTTTAGAAAACGGGCATGTCTGTGTGCCTTCGCTGAGATTTCACGAGTTTTTGTTGTACGCCGTCTTTGTCACTCAGCGCATCCAGAAAAACGCGCCTTTTGTCCGGCCACCATTTTCATCTTTCGAAGCCCAGTGGGAAGTTTTTTCCCCAAAGGTGAGCATTACCACAAACACAAGCTCGGTCGGTTAGGGCAGTGGTTGTGAATGTAAAATCAAGGTTTTTTTTTTGTTTTTACAAATGCACGCAAAAAGACGTTCTCCATCATCGCAGCGGATGAAATTCCAACTGTAGTAATGCGCCTTGTTCAATCGAGCCTCTTACGTTCATCGCTCCTCAAAAGCGAGAATATTTCTGTGTTGAGTCCGGCTTTCTCCTGTCGGCCATCAGCACCAGGCCGAACAAAGGTAATGACAGCCGATCAGGTGAAACAGTTTCCCCAGCAGTCGCCCAGAGCCCTCGGTCCCACACCGAGGCCTTAATCCCGCTCGCCGCGCACTCGGAGAAAGGAGTGTGGGCGATGGTGCGACTGCTGAAAAGATCAAAGTACGCCAAAAGAGGTACAGTGCAGGGAAATGTGTAGTTGTCAATTTAGCCACTAAAGGCCAGGGAGTGTAGCTGCAAAGAGCTTGTGGTGACCTTTGACTTTTTACTTGGCAGACTTACCGGGAAAAGAGAGAATAGCTGACAGATCTGGACGAAAGGGATTGGTTGAAAAACTGATGAGGTACCAAATTTGGAATCTGGAGTTTTGTTCATTAAAAGTACATTGAAGTGTGTGTGATTCCTCCCGCTCTCTACGCACGCACGCACGCGCGCGTGCGCGCCGTGAGCCGCGGTAATGAAACCCGTCGCTGTCAGGAGGGCTTAGACCTGTGTCAGACAGTTTACTTGTATATTCCCTTTTTAATAAAAACAGGATTACTGTGTCGCAGGCAGCCTCGGCGCAGAGACATGACATACGCCATGGCGCTGACAGGCGGTTACATACGAGGCTGAGCTCTGCAACTTCTGTAGTGTTGATGTGTCTGTGTGGAGTCAAAAGTCAAATTTTTCTGAAAGTAAAGTAGTTTTCAAAATTCCAGTCAGTCAACCAAAGCAAAATCAACTGCAAGTGTTTTCTGATAATCAACCAATTAAGAGGCAACTTTTGTTCAAAGGTGCCAAATATTTCCAACTTTCAGCTTCTCAAATGTGAGAGTGTTGGTTCGACGTACCAACGTATTTGATGATGTCACTTTGGGCACGTGATCGATGACCTATAATGAAAGGTTTCTGACCTCTGCCTGTTGTCATTGGTGCATTTGAAACTATACATATTCTTATACAAATTGTCATTTTACCAATAACAGACGCCGGCAGCCCACCATGCATATGCATCGTTCGTGCTCCATTATACACAAGCAGTTATGAAATTTCATTGTAATACCGACTCCAGGTGAATGCATTATTGATGATATTTAATGATGTTGAATTAGCATGTGGGAGAGAGTTTTGTTGCCGTGGCTCGGCCCCCCCCCCCCCCCCCCCCCCCCCCCCCCCCTCTCTCTCTCGCGCACTTTGCATAGCATCGGAATGTTTTTCGCCCAGACACCCCCCGCGTTGTAATGAGGAATGTTTTTATGCACTTTAGTTTCCACTAGAGTAAAAAGCAAAGTGCCCCCGGGCAGAGGGAAGGCACCGGGAGACGGCTCACTTGGATATGCAGGGCCTGTCACTGCGCGTGTGTGCGTATAGGTTATGTGCATGTCCGCAGATTTGAGTTTTTGTATGTTGTTATGTGAAACACACTTATAGATTGAAATGCCTTTTCTATTGTAAACGTCATTGTTTAAATGATCATTATTACAGGGGCCATTCAAGTTTGATGTCTTACCTGTGTTGTTCGAATAATAATCCTCTTCCTCAACCTACTTCTGTTTTTTCGTGCTCAAATTTGTGCCACTTGACTTTGCTCTTGCCTAGTTGCTGGTACATTTACAGATGCCATCGCTTACTTTTGGTGCGGTGTTTTGGAATTTTGAATTTCAGACCCTGGTGGAGCACGTTGTCTTGTTTATTAGCTGTAATCTTGCCCGAGGAGTCAAGGCGATGGGAGATCAGAGCCAGCCCCCCCCCCATTTGCGTCTCCTCCCCCCTGTTCATCTTTTGTTCAGGGCTTTGTAGTGCTGGAGGAAGGGAGGCCGCGAGGCGCACAGTAAAAATCCGGCACAAGGGAAATGAGGGGACGTTATCGCCTCCTGATCTTGATACAATACAAATTGGTGTTTCTAGGATACCTGTAATATGCCAGCCTCCTTTCTTCCCTTCCTCCCCTTCAATCTCCTCCCCTTTGCACTGTATCCCCCCCCCCCCTTCACCCTTTCTCTTCTCCTCCCCTCTCCTCCGGGACACCCATAAACAGAGAGCTTATATCGCTGTCACTGCTCATTTCTTCACTCGCCCATGAAGCCCGCTGACGGCTCATCCGTTTTCCCTGCCAGATAATGTTGTCTTTGTTCATTTCTACCTCCGAGTGAGATGTGTATATTAGCGGCTGCCATTTCTCTCTCTCTCTCTCTCTCTTTCTCTCTCTCCGCGCACTTGATTGTTGAAGCGATCGCACATTAACATTATGGATGAGGGCGACAGGTAGCCCGGGAAATTGAGATGGATTGGAATTGCCCGGACCCGAGCGGAAGACGGGGAAGAGAGACAAATGCTTCGCTTGTTTTTTCTACTGTTCACGTGATGTCGACCGGCAGTCCCTTCCAAAATGTTTTCCGGGGTTCTGCTCTGCTAAAATCCTGGTTTTTGCAACCACATCGTCGTCTGACAAAAATAAGCAGGCGAAGGTCGATGGCGCACTCAACTGAAGAGTCCGCAAATCTTGCAAACAAACGCGCTGCGTTAGGGAACATTGCCTTTAAACTCAACGATGACGTGATAGAAACAGTTGTTTCGCCGGTTCATTTTGAAAGCACAAAGAGCCGCTGGGGAAACTCCCGACACTTGGCCGGCGTCACTGCAACTCAGTTATGAATTTGCTTCAATCATCTTCGGTTTACTGTCAGCGGTCGGTGCGGTGAATCACAAGTGTGACTTTGCGCATCAGAAGGGAGCTGTTTGGATGAATCATTGCCACAAAAAAATGGCAATGATTCCTAAGGTGTCCTTATCAAACTCCCGTGACAGATAAATGTTATCGAGGCCTGATCTTTTTCTTTTTTTTTTACCGTTTAGCCATAAACTTCATTGTAAATAACTATGAATAAGAAATACCACACAATATATAGAACTTGAGTTCAGGAAAAAACAATGTCAAAACACATTAATACACATTTTCTTCTGCATTATTCATTTTGTAATAAATCGTAGTTATCATATCGGGGGAATATCTGTGAACGGCTGGGCCCGAGATTATCGGACAACGGATATGTCAGTCGGGCTCTAGTTGGAGGTGCTGGGTTTCTCTCTGCGTGGGACGTAAGTGAGATAGGGTTTTGTGGCGACTGTACAGAGACACACACACACACACACACACACACACACACTCACACACACAGAGCGCTGACACTGATCTCTGCTGACGGGCACCACAATGCCAAGGCAAGGTCGCCCCCTCTCCTGCCGTCGGCCTCCTGGACGCGCGGGGGTCCGGAGGTTCTCGGCACCCGTCCGTCTCTCTCTCTCTCTCTCTCTCTCTCTCTCGCGCCGCCTCTGTTTCCACTCTTGCTTTTGCCACTCTCTGTGTACATGGATAACAACGCTTGATATCACACTAAGGGAACATTATCTCTGATAATTGAAACTGCGGTGCCAGACGAAAGCCCCGGCGATCACTCGCCGACCATGGCTCTGTCAAGACCCGCGGCAGGAACCGGGCGGGTTCAACGGCTCCGTTTGGCCGCGCCGTCAAAAATCGGGGGCCATTGTAAGTTCCTCCATCCAAATCCATTTTCCAGGTTGTGTTTTTATTAAATACGAGGATGGCGACGCCGACTCCGACTAGTCCCCAGGGACCTAGTGGCCTACTAACGGCTGCCTACGCACACACACACACACACATTTAGATGTATCCAAACACACTTGTGCTAAAAAAAAAAAAAGCCACTTTCCCTCACACTGATATATCACATAGGTCTTCTGACCTTAATCTGTGTTGCTGCTGTTTGCAGTGTGTTACACCTTTTATGCGTATACAGCTGTTGACAAGCGCTTGAATTTGTCAAAGTTGATTGACTCGCGGTCTGCCCTCTTACAACGCGGTCCTTTTTATTTTTGTACTGCGAGACACAGTACGACACGAAGCTCGGAAAAATCATTCCCCTCGGACCCAGAACCAGGTCGCGCTCGAGAGCCATCTAAATATCGCATCGAGGGAAATAATGGAGGAATTATCCCGTAATGTACCTTGTCACAGGGATTGAAAGGGGGGGGGGGGATTTGTAATTCACATCTAATCCCCTCCCCCGCTGATATAATTGGAATTCCACCTGACAGATCGTCCCGTCGGTGATGCAGAAGGGAGATTACCGTTCACCGGAGAACACCGGGGAATCGCCTGACGAGGCAAACAGATGGACGGAGAGATTATTTCTTCATCCGCGCGCATCTTGCTCGAGGTTCAATGGGAAGCCGCGCGCGGAGTGTAGGTCTAAAATGGTAATGCGTCGATGTAAAGCTCAACACCATTGGAAAACACAATGTGAATATTGGTTTCGTTCAAGACTCCAGATTCAATATGCTTATTGTCACACCGGTGGCATAATTATAATTGTATGAAAAACGTTCAAGTAGTTAAGTAAAAGACGGAACAATCGATAATAAAACAATAACATAAGAATGTTCTTTTATGAAGACACAATAAAGACAAATCAATATGTAATGTACAGTGAAAGGCTGAATACTTTTACAATATTGTGTGTGTGTGTGTGTGTGTGTGTGTGTGTGGTGAATGTTTACAGTTTTGTTGAATTGCACAATTAAGCTGCAAATTATGTCCACTTGAATTTTTGAAAAAAGAAAGCTACGACCAGATCCAGGCGCTCCCGATTCCAGCTAAAACTTTCTAATGTAAGAAAGTTACCAGGTTGTTTAAAACTTTCACTTTTCGACCAAAAGTCTTGTTATCCATCGGATCGTTGTTTTGCAGAGAGCGACCGTGTGATCGCCGGGCGCTTTTCCTCCAGTGCTCTAGACTTTGATGAAGTCCGATCGGGCGCAGCTACAAAAGGAGCGGCGTGTCTCACACTTCTGACTGATCTTCAGTTCCCTCAGTGCCGTCGACGAAAGGAGGTAGAAGCACCTGTGGGCATCCTTTTTTTTCTAAGGAGTGCTTTGACATATTATTTACAGCTTCTTCTTCGCGATGTGGTTTAGGCGGTTCGGGAAACTTTACAAAAAGTCTCATGAAATGAACTTTCTGTCGAGGATGTTGAATTCAGGTTACACTTAGAGAATTATCGCCATGGTTCCCTTTGACAGACACAGTTCCCGCTCTCTCTCTCTCTCTCTGACCGTCTGCAATCAACCTGCACGAGTCTCATAATGAGATATTGGCTTATTGTTTGGGTGACTGAAGAAACCATATCCGTATATATGTGTACCTACCGCCGTGGCACACACGCTTTATCTGTCTTGGCAGTCCGCGAGATCACTTTGTTTCTTCGTTGTGCAGTTGGAATCGCCGTGCCAGCTGTAAAGCGGGGGCCGAAATTGCCTTTCAGATCGGCGACCACCTCGGCAGCCCTGTGTGGAGATAATCATCAGACGGCAGAATGTAGCATATTAAAGGATGAAAGATGGAGAGGGACATTGGCGCAGGGAAGTGGGGGGAAGAGAAGGTGGCGGCTAATACATACCCCCCCCTAACACACTATATATATATATATATATATATATGGTGGGCTTCCATTCATCCCCTGCCCGTTACTGGCAAGAACATAAGGCACACACACACACACACACACACACACACACACGTGCTTGCACACACGCCCTCTAATAACCTCTCTGCTCTGTAAATCTGCTCACACACAGATAGGGCTCCCGAGTCCGGTTCCTGGCTTCCGCCTCCGTGCAAATTGAAGCCTTCAGGAATCCTATTGTAACTGGCCAAAATGACTTGGACACAAAGTGCGTGTGCGCGCGCGTGCGTGTGCGTGCGTGTGTGCGTGCGTGTGTGTGCGTGTGTGATGCCACCTCATGTGTGCAGGATTTGGCTTGTGCAGCACGGAGGCCATCGGGAATGCGAACTTTCTGCTGCCCCAGTGGATTTTCAAACCTCTCAGCATATGGAGGTTTTTCTCGCCCCGTGCGCTTCATTTCCATACCAACTGTGTGTGCACATTACACAGATCCGTGCGCCTGAGCTGCTGTTGAAGCAAACACTGTTCGCTGATCGAGACAAAAGAAACAAAGGGGAACCTATTCTGTTGTCCAGGATTTTGTTGGAAAAATCCATGTCCACATCGTGTATCAGTGTGATTTAAAGAAAAAAAGAAAAAAAAAAGTGGCCAGACACCGCAACGATTACGTGATGACGGACTGTGTCGAAGAGCGTTCAGCCACATTCAATCACGGATATCGACACAGTTGTAGTCTAGCTGCCACGGCACTTTCGTCGGGGGTGGGGGGGGGGGGGGGGGGGGGGGGGGGGGGGGGGGGGGGGTGAATCTCCGACTCATTCTGATCTCGCTCCTCGGGAGAACAAAGCGCGCGGAGAGCGAGGACGGACACTTAACAGTAGCTATTTAATCACCGCACTATCACCGCAGGGTAAAAAAAAATAAAAAAAAAACTGCTGCCAGAGTGTCACGGCGTGTGAGCAGGTTAAGGCACAAACTGTGCGCTCATTACCACGTGGATTTAAATGATAATGAGACATAACTCAAGGCTTCCGCCAATAAAGACCAACGGAGCCTTTTAAGGGAAATTGTCTGCAGAGGCTCTTTAAATTGGATAATTCAACTTGAACAGGCTCTGTCGCCATCCCAAATATACAGGTACACCAAATGTGTGAGTCCCGGAGGATTTCAATTTTCTTTCAGTCGGAGAAGACCGTTTGAAAATGAATCAAAACCATATCAATTTTTGTTCGGATAAGCTAAGACACGATGAGCTGAGGCGTGCAGGGTATTTTTATGTCCTCGTTACCGGGGCAGCCAACATTCCATGTGTGCGAGGTGACATTTGACAAAATGTGTTTCGTACAACGGGTAAAATGTGGTGTAGCAGAGTCGGCGCATGGAGCTCATAAAGCCGGCTTATGTACTGTACTGCGTGTTCAGTGTGGTTCCTGTACTGACGGCGATTTATGTGGCCAGTTATGACGCGACCCGATGATGACACCCATTGTTGAGGATCGTTTATTATGATGGTACCGAGTGTGACGATGGCAAAAGACCAAATAAATCCAGGTTTTCGTGGCTGTGAGAATGCATCTTCGGCCGTGCCGTGCTCAAGAGAACATTGTAAGAGGATATCACATGGGAAACAAGCGGGAGGATTTCAAAAAAAAGGGGAAAAAAGTAAATCGTGACTGCAGAGATTACAGATTCAGAGGTCTTTTGTTGTTCAGTTGGTTGAGTGTGGAAGAAAAGAAGATAAAAAGGGGTCAAGGGGGCTGTCGGTGGGTCTGGTGTGGCGGGACTGACTGGACAGAGCAACGGCTTAGTTCTCTGGCTGAGTTGACCTGATGCTCACTTCGTTCCACCGACGTGGACGGGGAGCATTTTTTAATGGAAGTCGAGCCGGTTGCATCACCCCTTCAGTCAATAAACCATTAGCGACCAGAGCAGCAGATGCTGTGAACGCTTGTCCCGATGCCCTCACGCGCACACACACACACACACACACACACACACACACACACACACACACCCCTCCTGCCCATCATGTAGGTGGACCCAGGTTGACGCAGGTGGAGCTCAGCAGCAGGCCGTCCTCAGAGCTGCTGTTGTTCGGGGATGTGCCGATGCGGTTTTGAAAACATGGCAGTGAGTCGTGAAATGAGATTTCTCTGCTATCATTACTGGGCAGAGGAAGGAGAGCCACATCTCACTCTCGCCCGAAACGCCTCGCTGCTCCTCCCTCCTCGCCTCCTCTCGGCACAGGCGTGTCTAACCACCACTAAGACGGATCGATGGAGCTGAGCTCCGTAAAGCCGCCCCGCCGCCAACACGGGGAAATGCCGTGCCTCTGTAATGAGATTGGGCTTGTTAAGCAGTTTGAGAGGACGGTTTTGCCTAAGCGGTCGCAGTGTGTGATTAGCGCGATAAAAGAGGAACAGAAGCTTTGTTTGCACAAGTTTCACCGCAAGAGAGCCTTCCGGTCTCCTGGAGGGCCTGCGAGGCGGAGCGAAGGGCGCGAGGGAGCGCGTCTCTCCCTCCCGTGGACGCGTTCATTTCTGCTGATCTGACACTGCAAGCCAGAAAAAAGCTATGGAGCTCCATTTGTTTTCACACTGTGTGATTGATTCTTCTTTCTTTCTTTCTCCCCCCCCCCCCCCCCCCCCCCCCCCCCCCCCCCCCCCCCCCCCCCCCCCCCCCCCCCCCCAAAAAGCAGCAACTTAAATAAAATCACAGGATTGCTTTTGTATGAAGAAATCCCTCCATGGCGTGTGTTGCTTTTCCCACTGCTCCTCAAAGCACAGTGTTTTGAACCTTTCAGTGATTTTTACTGATATATATATATATATATAAATATATATATATATATATATATATAAATATATATATATATATATATATATATATATATATATATATATATATATATATTTACCTCATTAAGCAACTTTAAGGGGAGTGGTTGCCTGACATTCTGTATTGAGCCGTCATAAAGGATTCTGTTGGATCCCCACATGAACCCCTTAAAGACCACTGTTTTTGGAAAAGGGGGGGGGGAGAAAAAAAAATCTTTTGAAGCCAAATCTCAATCAATTGAACATCCCATCAACACATCGGCATCGGGATCTTTGATCGCGTGCATCCTCCTCACCTTGCTCGTCTTCTCCCTTCCTTTGTTTGAGGAGGATGAAAGTGCCTGAAAGAAAGAAAAAAAGAATTTTGGATTAATTTAGCAGCGTTCCCCCATACACCCGTATGTTTGCCAAAGGGCATGTTTTAGCATCAAAGTGCCGGCTGTCGAGCCTTGTGAGGTTTATTGTGGCGGCAGATGACAGTGAGTTGAACGACATCCAAGGCGTGATCAAAGATCGACGCCAACGTTTTCGGAGGCGGTTTGGCGTTTTCCAGAATATCCCCGATCTATGAGAGCTCCGCAACCTTCTTGTTTGAGGGTAGAATTGGTTTTTTTTTTTTGAAACAATAAAAAGCCAATTAGATCTATAGATCCACAGCTTTCGATAACTATTTCTGATCTCATTCAGTAAACATTCTTCCATTTGCTTCATCAACACAGTGGATCAAAAGAGAGAGAGAGAGAGAAGAAAAAAATGGAACAACTGTGGTCCTTCAAATCCTTCCAAACCCCTCAAGGTGTCCACAGCGATGCCATCGTCCATGTGGTGCCAGATGCTTCCTGTTGCTCATGCAGAACAACAGGGGTGCCAGGCGGTGCCATGCCAGGCCATGCCAGGCCATGCTGTTCCCTCTGACCTGGTAAAGTCCCCCGGGGGGGGGGGGGCGCTCCTCGTCCCTTTGCCTGCAGGAGGATCATCCACGGTGGATCGGTCTTTGTGTATTCACCAGCAGCTTTGGAGAGCTGTGTTTTGGAAAGGGCCAGTTCATTTGTGTGAATTTGGCTTTCGAAGGGGTCCGCGATGCAAAAAAACTGCCCCTGGTGCAGCTAAGTGTCTGGTGTCATTTTGACTGCGAGCGTTAAATGTACCCGCGGGACGCCGCTTGTGTACGAGATTATCAGAGATTTGGGCCTTTGAAAGTTGCATTTTAAAATTACTGATGTACTCTAAAAAGCATTTAACTTATTGAAAGCGATATTGTTGATGATGATGATGATGATGCATGGCATTACTTCACCTTCATCGGGAGACACCTTTGCAACTTACAGTGAGTAAATCTTAAGAAACATCGAGACATGAAAAATTCAAAGTGCATCCCCCTTAAATAAACGGCTACAAGTGCGTTCAGCGCTCGCTGCGGTACGCACGTGCTCCGAGTTGATATGAAAGCGTTTGCGCGGTAATGCAGACTTTATTACCAGCAGAGTAGCTGGTTTAGTGGCTAAATATAAATCCCGACTCTCTCGCTGTTCATGATCTGTCATGTAATTGTGTGTCCAGCCGATTGGTGTGAAATCCATGTACACGCTCGTGCAAAGCTGCAACCAAGGGTAATATTCGGAAGGTTAACGTACATCGAGGGGGCAGAGCGAGGGAACTGCCGCCGGTGACAATTTGTGGAATTCCACTGCGGTTGCAACAGGCGTTTTCTTCTCTTCGTTGCTCGGCTGCAGAAGTGGACGAGTGTTTGGCAGATACAGTAAGAAAGATTAATGGTGGACATCAAAAAACATCTCGCCGTGTGCGGGTGAAGCAAACTCTTCTGGCACGCTGCCGAGGGGAAGATGCTTTCTGTCGCTCATACATTTATATCTTCAAAAAGGACGCTTGTGTTACTTCTATAGTCTAGTCTCGCTTTAAACGGATTTTAGAATCCTCGGTTCAAAGTTCAGCCTGCAAGTAAATGCAAACAAAAATGATTTGCAAATATATATATATTTTTTAAACTTTCTGACTTTGCCTTGAGAGAAAACTCTTTTTTTGTGCTGCCGCCCATCAAGTGGCAGAATCCTTCAAATGGAAGAATCCAGTTCCTGCTCCTCCTCTCGCTACTTTCCTGCCTCCTTATCTTTGACGGCCAAACTCCGTGACCGACGCGACGCTGCGTCGGTGCGAGCCACCGTCCTCGTCTCTCTCCGAGGAGCATCATCGTCTCGTTGATATAAGTTTGACACGACTCGAAACGAACCTCCGATGTTTAAAACTACCATCTTTGTGATGGAGCCAGTGTGTGGCATTTTTTTTTTTATTTGTGTCAGAATTTCACACGACATGTCCGCCTCTTTGAATATTGGTGACGGCGTAAATACACGATGCATTGCTGCTCATGATTTCAGGTCACATTGGACATGAATATAGACAATCAGCC
Organism: Scophthalmus maximus; assembly: GCF_022379125.1. Classification (NCBI taxonomy): domain Eukaryota; kingdom Metazoa; phylum Chordata; class Actinopteri; order Pleuronectiformes; family Scophthalmidae; genus Scophthalmus; species Scophthalmus maximus. The sequence continues at coordinate 5,754,665 of NC_061527.1, forward strand.
GACGAGATATCTCATAATATCTCCTTTTATAAAATAAACATTTTCAAAACGCTTTTGCATAGTTTGTTTTTATATTAGGGCTGGGCGATAAGACGATAACGATATGTATCGCGATAGACACGTAATCAATATCAGCAGAAAATGCGTTCGATAGAAAGTTTCGATAATTTTTTTTTTCCCTCGTTGGAAGGAACCGGAGCAAAGACTCTAGCTACACTCGTCCTCTGGTACCTAGCAACGTATGGAGTGACACGCCTAATAGCCAATCATGCAACAGTATCACGTTTGGTTGCGCCATCTCGTTGGTTTCGTGTTTGTGTATCTCAGGTCATAAAAATTATCAATAATTATCGATATGGACCGATATGAAACACTTATATCGTGATAAGTGATAGGAAGTACTTTTCTCATCAAGTCTTTTCTACTCCTTTTGCAGGATTCTCTCGCTTGCACTTGTCTCCTGCGGTCTCTTAATTGTCCCTCGTTTTACTGAAATGATTTTTTTGCAGCGCCTAACGGGACGGTTGCTTCCCGCTGGCTCCTCTGGATAAGCTTCCAGCGTCGTGGTCTCAACCGGGGCGTAATGAGACCATTTGTCTCACAGCGCTGCATAAGAACACGGCTTATCTCTGTTTGCCATTAGAGGTGCTCATTGCACAGAGGACGGCCCAGCGTCATCAATACCTGTCGCGCATTATTACAAAGTTTTTCACCGGCTTCCCTCTTCGCGCTCTTTGAACTCTCTTCTTCTTCTTCTTCTTCTTCTTCTTCCTCTTCTCCTTCTTCTTGTGGTTTTCGGGACTAGATTGATGGACAGTCCCCCCCCCCCCCCGTCCTTCGCTTGCTCCTTTAATTCAATACAATACAAGAGGGCTGTTCAATATTTCATATCGCTGCGGACTTCAGAGGAATATATCGCCAGACGTTCATGCCCCATCCCCCCCATTAACTCTCTCTTGCTCCCGTTCAACTTTCTCTCCCGCTTTTTAAAGAATCTTTTCTTCTCGTCCTTCCTCTATTCTTCAGCGAAAAAGAAAGAGAAGATCCTCTGCGTGGAAGGAGAGATTCAGTATCGTCCCCCAATGCTGTACAAATTGCCCCGTCACTGCCCACATCTGATGATCAGCAGATGATTGGACAGCTCATTTGCTACGGGACCTCCTGACCTTTTCTCAAATGAATTTTTGGATTTGCCGCTGTGCTCATCACCACCGTGAGCTCCCACATCTCGCCCGCAAATAACCCTCCCCTTGTGTACCCCACAGAGTATCCCTCCTTAAGTGGAAATAACCCACCGAAATAAATACGCTTCGCATGTAATGTTCAGTTTTTCCCCGAGTTTTAGAGCGAGCGATATTAACAGAAACCCTCTTCGGGGCCAGAGAACACGGATGCCTTCGGGAGGCGCCGTGAGGGGCTTTGCACTCGTAACTCCTGCTGCCCGCCCTTTGTGGAACATCGGCCATTACCGCCCAGTCGTGACTTGACCAGCATTCAAAGTTACGTCCCATACACCTTGTTTGTGCTCGCCTGCCAAATAGTTGTTTGGGGGGAGGGGGGGTTGTGTGTGTGCGTGTGTGTGTGTGTGTGTGTGTGTGTGTGTGGGTGGCTCATCTAAATGATAGGGAGGAGACCTTTTTTTAAAGTCCAAGGCCCCTGTTCGGGACAGAGAGGGGCGCAGCATTAATCTAAGAGTTCAAGCCTATAGTTGTCACCCCTGTGCGGGGGTGGGAGGGGGGCGAGGAGGCTCCGAGAACACCGACTCAAAGGCCTTTAGTCTGAACAATGGCGACCCTGTGTTTAAGCCAAAAAGCCAAGAGTTCACAGTTCAATCCTCCACATCCTTTTTCTTTCGCTCCTCCCTCACCGCGCAAATCTTTTCTCACCGAGTGTCCACTTTTGACTCTCTTTGACTCCTGCGCCCGTCTGTCTCTCACCCCGTTCACCCCTCGCCTCGCATGTCGTCACAGGCACAGGGTCGACCCCTATTCATACTGCTGGTTTAAACGGGAGCCATCCTTCCGATGGGATGAGCTGAACGGGTGATTCTCCGTCGGATGGAGGCGTCGTCGGCGGAGAGAGACAAAAGCTCCTTTTCCTTTTCTGTTTGAATACGATTTCTCAACATGAAGGATAAATCATGGCTGATAAAAAAAAAGAAAAAAAGAAAAGACAAATCAATGTGAGATTTTAGAGCATCCCAACAGGCTTTATCTAAAAACATAGGTGTGTTCAAAGTGGCTATAAACAGAGGTGGAGCTGTGCATTGCATACAAATGCTGGTACTGTAAATGACAATATGGACAAAGGAATCCTGTTAACCGAAAGAGTCACCGTCCGTGGTTTAATTTAGGGAGCCGATGCAAAATCAAACATGTCACCTTTCCTGAGAACAAAGAATGCCACTGTAGCACCGACGCTATTTACAGGCTTCTAACAGATCGTCATCAATATCGGAGTCAACGACTTCTCATTTCCTCCGCGAAGCAACAGTGATGACAAATCGAGCAACGACTTATCGCGCAAACACATTTTGTAAACATACAGCAAACATGCGCTCAGTGAGCAGGCTACATCGGAAGGAAAATTGAATCCATCTGGCTTCCTTTGTTTTTTCCATCAGCGGATTCATGCACGTCGGCTCATATCTGGCTTTGCATTACAAGAAAACATGAGTTGAATTACCGGCCGCGGGCTTATACTCAAAGTCAGAATGACCACACAGTTGATATGTATAGGACCGACCACAGGGTTGAGTTATCCGGGGGGGTTGGGACGGACGCATGCAAATAAGGTTTGGGAGGGTAAAAAAAAGACTCTTAATGAAATCAAACCATTCCTTTGGCCCGACATGCTAAGCCACTCATCGAGTGCATTTCCACTTCCATTCACTGCTTCTTCATCCGCTGAAATAATTTCCACTTCAAAAGAGCGAAGACGTGTCGGCGTGGAGGGTGTTTGAAGAAAAAAATGCTCCCCCCCGGTTTGGTATAATTTCCACGGCGGTCGGACCGCGATGGACAACGCAGCTTGTCAGAGAGAGAAGACGGGCCACACGGACTGAGCGAGAGTCATAACGGGACGGAGAGAGAGAGGGCGGGAGATAACCTCCGCGCTGTCGGTAAGGGATTATTCTCCCTCCTGTTAAATCAAAATTCCATTTCTATTCGGCTTTCACCGGGTCTGGACGCTCCCTCCGGCCCCCTGACGCCTCCCTGTAATGCAATTAAGATCCATGAGCTCTTTTTCCCCGGGAATAAAAGGGGCTGGAAGAGGGATTGTTCCGTGCTTCGCTGACGTCGGGAAAATCCGTGTGTGTGTGTGTGTGTGTGTGTGTGCGTGCATGGATGGATGGATTGATAATTGATAGAGGGGTGGAACAAAAGAAAGCACTGACTTCCTCCTCGCTCCCCATATACTCGACCATTCCTAGAGTGAACTTGTATTCTACCCCCTCTGAAGCTGCTTTCGGACATAAACTCCCAGAACACATTGTCCGAGTCACACGGGTTCGCACCTACGGGAACATTTCCGGCACATTCTGTGGCGTCTGGTTAGACGAGAGCATGCAGGAAGCAGGACATGGCGACCATGCCATTGCAGAGAGTGTTTTTGTCTTCAGTCGTGGGGGGGGGGGGGCGCCACATTTGCGGACATTTGCGTTCTAGAAAACAGCCCCTCAGTAGAACGCCCGGACTTCAATGCATGTCTGCACACAAACACACACACACACACGCACACACACACACACTAGTCATCGTGTTGCCATAGTGTTGGCGTTGCTTTACACAACTTTAAACATTCAAGCTTTTCCCTCCAAGCCAATTCCAAACTGTCTTGGCTTCGGATTACTTGAGTTTTCTAAAAAAAAAAATAAATAACCAAATTTACCAATTTGACCACGTTGCACCTTCACCTCGTTTGTTGCAGATCGGTCGGGCCGCTTGCTTGCTTGTGTTCTTAAGCTCCACTGCAGTCTGCAGATGAGTGATGCTCTGGTAATCGGGAGCGAGCGAGGAGGAAATGGGCGCATTCCCTCAGGTCAAGAGGAAAGAGATGACAGGACGTACCCGAGCTTGTTATAAGGCCGTTCGCACCTCGCGTGTGAGAGACTGAGGAAGTTATTTAATTTCATGCTTTTCCACATTGCAGTGTTATTATTTTTTTCATGTGGAAGGCGCTACAGAAGAAGCAAATAAAGATTTTTATGTTATCTACCTTTCTATCTCACCGACGGCAAACTAGACCCTGCTCCATTTCATTCCCGTCTTTGTCATCATGCTGAGCCATTGGAAAAAATGAAAAAATAAAAAATCTTTATAGGGTTACAATTTAATGCTTGGTGAAAAAAATAAATAAATAAATAATAATTTTAAAAAAAATATATATATATTGTGTTGACAATATGGCCACAAACATTGTGGTGGAAGACTTTTTGATGAGGGATGCAATTGGATTTCCCTCCCATCCGTTGTTGCTTTCTTGGCCCAGATTCGTCGCTTCACCAGTTTTATTGTTTTTCTGGTTGTTTTTTTTCATGTGTGTGCATTCAGCAAAAGTGTGGGCAGTGCCGTAGCAGTGTTGTGTTGCGATTCGAGAAGATAATTGGCTTTTCGCTCAAGACGTTTTACGCTGATGCAATTGAGCCGGCGCGCGGCGTAAAGGTTAGCGCGATATTAGGCCCCATACAGATGAGAATGGGAGGATACACATCGAGGCAGCTGTCAGAGCCAATCTCTTCCTTTAGTCTAACTGGAGTGCGTGCGTGCGTGCGTGCGTGCGTGCGTGCGTGCGTGCGTGCGTGCGTGCGTGCGTGCGTGCGTGCGTGCGTGCGTGCGTGCGTGCGTGCGTGCGTGCGTGCGTGCGTGCGGAGGGCCACAAAGGTTTGTGTATTCTTCTGAGTTAGTTTTTCTTTTATGTGGAACAACTAGAACAATCAGTCGGGTGTTGAGCACAGACGCAAATAGGCAAATTGAATCCTCACTTCCAAGCAAATGAAAAAAAGTAGTTGAATCTAACCACAGATAATGAAACGGTTTTAATAATTGATTCACTATTTGAAGTGATTGAACAAGCATATATATTCTTTTTTTCACATTTTCACTGATTTAACTGACTGGTGAGAACGGAAAACAAGCACAGAGATTAAACTTGAAGGTTCAGTATTAAAGTTGAAAAACATCAGTTGGACAAAATAAGCTCGAGTTCCACTTTCTGGAAATATTGCTTTTCAGCGGGTGCATATAGAGACATGACAGAAACCATACGAACCTCCATCAAGTGACAACTGAACTGAGATATTGTTGGAAGTAGAACTATTTAGTAAGTCTTGGATGGATTTTCTATTTTCTGTCTTTTACACAAAATATGTATCAAACAATTATTTTTATTAGACACCTCACAGTTATTTGACAATTTCGAGATTAATGGATTTTATGAAAATAATCATTAATTTCAGTCCTAGCCGGTATATATGTAAACTAGGGACGATCGATCAACCAAATTATTATCAGTTAACTGTTGCATTGAAGATGTTACGCAGCCGACTGCTGCAGTCTGTTGGGGTCAGCCCACCTCTCCCTGACGAAACGGCATCTCCTAAACGTCATGTGGTTTACAAATGTCATAGGCGCTGTATTTTGATCTGAAATGAAAATGAAAATGCGTTGTACAGTATATTGGCTGTCAGAATTAACAGTTGCACAACCGGCGTATTCACATTCAGCATAGGCAAGTGGACGTTAACCTGCATCGTAAGAAGTCTGCCCTGCTAACGATAGCCACACTCTGCAGACCAATAACACATTGTTTTTCTGCAAACTTCGTATTGAACTGTGCTCAATTTAGTGTTTCCTGTCCGTTTAAAAAAAAAAATTTAGACGGGTATTTCTGTTTATTCGACAGGGAGAGTTGAGAAAATCCCTGGTGCAAACCTCACTCGGCGCCATCGACCCCCATCTCTTAACGGAGTGTCTTTTTCCTCTGTATGAAACACGTTTAGTCATTTCAACCATCGCCTTCCATCTCGGCTCCATCTTGTGCGGTCGTATGCCGCTGTGCGCTGGCTGCGGCCTTTGGTCGCAGTTGAAGGAAATCAACTGTGGCGGAGCTGTAAATTATTCCCCCGAAGGGTTAAAGGAGACCACCCTCGTTCCCATGCGCTATACCTTTATCTGGACCCACTTGGTTCCTGTGGGCCCCTTATCTGTCAGGTCTGAAAGGGCCCAGTCAAGCAATATCAATGACACGGACCACAAAAAGAGGGTCTCTTAGTGTGCAGGCGGAGAGAGAGAGTGAAGATGGACAGAAGGAGAGAGAGACAAAGACAGATGGGGGCGGGGGGGGGGAGAGGGGATGGCGGCGTTTAAGGGATCCTGTTGGGAATATTACAGAGCTGTTATGTATGAAATAAAATTAAGTATGGAGGAGTGTCGAGTGATGATTGGAAGTCGTCAGCCTGATGAATCAAAATGAGGCTTATTCCTTATATTTTATATTGTTTCATGGCTTCTTTGGATCGAGGAGACTCCGAGTGATCTAAAGTATTTGAACATATGTGTTAAAATGTGATTTGTTATCATAAGAAAAGTTGATTGTCTGTCATTTTAATAGCACAAGCTGGAACAGTAACATTAGCTCTAAACTGTAGGTCAGGCAACAACAGAAGTTCATTAGAACTGAAACAAATTGACAGGTGGTTGATTAATAAGTCTAGAGAAAATTTTTTGTCAATGATTTGAGTATAAATTACTGTTCGGGTCATTTATCAAGCAAAAATGCCAAATTTTCCTCTTCGAAAGCAAGAAATTGCGGCGCCTTTGTCATCTTCGGCTTTCAATTCAATAATAAAAGATAAAATGTGCAGGCCTGAAGTCTACTTTTAAACAGTGGTACTCTGATCATAGTTGCCATCAGTTTTCAGACCCGTCTCACTGATCCCTTATGCTGCCGCCGCCGCTTACAAAGACTTTGGTGTCTGGTTTTCCTTTGGCTCTTTGGAAAAGCTCACTTCTTCACGTCCTCACATGCTTTGTTCCCGCTGTCACAACAGTTCCCCCCTAATCTGTTTTGTCGCATCTGACATGTTCAGATGCGACATTTCACAGCTGTGAATAACCGCTATTCAGTTTGAGGCACATATTGACTCCATACAAGAAAGGAGTCCATAAACAAAATCCCAATTCCCTCCACGAAAGCATCTCGACTGCACATTAAAGAAGGCTTGCCGTCGCTTGGTTTGAGGCTGTACGGCATTGTAAATGTGATCTTTCATGCTTTGTTTACATGGTGGACAGGCCTCTGCTGTCTCGTCCCCCTCAGCCTCACTCCGTAACCCCGTCTGAGAGAGGACTTCCTTGCATTCTGATCGTGGGCCTGTCTGTTTATACGCACTCTTAAGAATACTAATCAGCGCGGCCGCCTCCGTATGCACCAGTCAAGGCTGGTTGAAAACAACAGGAGGCACATATGATAAATCGCTGTCCCCAGATTGCTAAAATTTCCAAAACAAACATCTCCTGAGGTAGTTATGTTCTTCCAGCGAGTAACTTATCCGGCTGAACTTAAGAATATGAGTAGGGATGAGAATCAAGAAACCCTCTAGTACGGAAACCGGTTCCAAATTGTCTGTTTAGGGAACAGTTGCGATTTGTAGCGTCTAACAGGACGTGAGGCATTTAGGGGGCATCTGTAAATTGTAGCTACAGAAAATAGCTTGGGTTAAACTAAAATGCAGGTGGTTACACGCCGCGCCATCCACCACAAGTCAATTTTGACTTGTGTGAAAGACTGTGGCCGTATTACGGATGATACTCTACGTTAAGATAAGCACCGAGCAGGTAGCGTCAAAATAGAAAGTTGGCATTCAGCAACTTCCTGCTTCAGTCTTGTTTGCGAGGGCGGTTCGAGTCCGCCGCCTACGTCCTGATTTTCAACATCCGACTCGGGCTCAACTTCTTTTGGCAGAACCAACGCCACTGTTACCACGACTACAGTGGTGTTTTTGGTTGGCCATAAATCGGCTGGGTAAGGCGTTTGACACTTCTGACACAATCTAAATGGATGACTTATTGCAAAAAAGACTGGGTTTCTAAGGAGGCGGGACAGGCCTATTCTTGGAAACCCCCCAAATTAAAGGCCATAACATGTGCACTTTAAATGAATCTCTTACACTCACATGTGCACACCTAGGAGTGCAACTGCTCTTTCTTTGTCCTCTCTTTCCCCCACACACAGACAAACCCCTCTGCCTTACCTGAAGGGGCGTCTGGGATGAGGCTGATCAGGTCTAAATGCCCCTCCGGCTCAGATGTCTTTGATGGCTGTTGCCCAGCCTAATTTGGAGAATGGGCTTATTGCAAGATTCCCTGTGGGATATTGGATCAAAAAACAGTCAGTGGAATGAAATCTGGGCCTGGAGTAGTGTGACATGTGTGTGTGTGTGTGTGTGTGTGTGTGTGTGTGTGTGTGTGTGTGTGTGTGTGTGTGTGTGTGTGTGTGTGTGTGTGTGTGTGTGTGTGTGTGTGCGTGTGCGTGTGTGTGCCTGGTACCGTGGATGCACATGCCCAGTACGTGTTCAGTTGAGTGAGTGGATATGTGTGCTCACCTTGCTGTTCAACTGAGAACTGCCAGTTGCGAAAACAGTAAAAGCGGACAGAGGACGGGGGGGCTGTTACTGACAGTTCTAGCCAAGGAGCCAGCATTTCCATTTTATTCGCTGGAAGCCAGGTGTGAAACTTTGAGCAATTTGCATCTCTGGATGGCCATGAAGAGGTTGGCTTTGTTCGCTGCAAGCCTAAGAGCCGTGCCCGCACACCGCCGGCTCCAAAAACCCTGCCCACCCGACCACCAACCAGCACCCACCCTCTGCCCTTCACCCTCCGCCCTGCTGGCATCGCTCTTTTTTTTTTATTTTTTTTTTTGGTGCTTCGGCCAACGACTATTCCACCATTGTGTCCTGTGGCCAAGAGCACCTGCTGGGGCTCTTTCATCAGGCCTCCCTGGAGTTTTTCAAAGCAATCAAAGGGTACCCCCCCCCCATCACACAAACACACATACCTAAAAACAGTCAGTGATTCGTGTTTAATCCCGACAAATTGGAATCCCGTAAAACTTCCAATCTGTTTCCCTTTTTCAGAGAAATATAAAACAAGAAAGTGTGACAAAAACGGCTCACCAAATAAACTACTCCCTATTGAAATACTTGTCCTTTCTGCACACAAGACATTAACCTTCACAGTTGGCACTGATTCAAAAATGATGCCCCTTCATACCAAAATGATCACATGTATGCAGGTAAGTAAACCATCTCCTTGAACCATTGGCGTTCGTTGCATGGAATACAACAGAGTTAAGCATGAAGATGCAAAGGAGTGGGCAAATGGCAAGTGGCTCAAATGTACATCATGCATCCCACATGGTCAGTTTTGCATTTTTGAAAAGCAAAGGAGATTTTTAAATCCCCACTGTGCTTTTTTGGGGGTTCTTTCTTTCACTGAACCAAAAGGCCCTCGTGACTGTCTGTTGAAACAGGAAAACGGTTAATGAAGGGGGATGTTGTGGGAGACAGTGGAACAGGAGAGAGGACATGGTGTGTGTGTGTGTGTGTGTGTGTGTGTGGGGCAATGGCACTGAGAGGCAAGTGTCTTGGTTGTATTTGTATTCCAGTGGCCCGGGGTATCCGTGGATACACCTAGGTGACTGGGAAGCATGCGGGACGAGGAAGTGGGAGCGCTGTTATTTCACAGACGTGCCCCCGATACCCACGATGATTAAAAAAGAAGCACAAAGTGAGAGGTAACTTAAGGTCACTTCTGACCGGGACGTGCTCGTCCGTTGGCTTCATCCTCCGTTGGGTTTGTTTTGTGCAGCCGTTCTGCCGATGGGTCCGTGGTCAGGAAAGGTGGCAGTCGCAGGGGGACGTTTAATTCTACACGTCTTCCGGATGAATTGGAAACTTTGGTTTTCATTCTGTTAATTTAAACTAATCACCCACAAGACGGGAACTTGAATAAATAAAGGTCTCTTATTTTTCAGATGGCTGAGTTATGTTGAATCAGCAGACGCCTACAGGCCAAATAAGCAATTAGCGAAGTCCCTTAAACTACCTGATGTGTGCGCTGCACATTTGGCTTGTTCAAGACCTGAATTAATTTTTAAAAGCTTGAGCAAGTTTTGGACCATGATAAACAAAAGGAGACTGCGATGAAGCTGAGTATGGCGAATATTTGTGGATCATAGGAGAACAAACGTCAGCTAGACACCACTCAACATTTGGTTGAATCTACAAAGGTTTATTTTAGGGCTGCAACTAACGATTCATTTCATTAGTTTGGTCCAAAGAATGATGAAAAAGGAAGATTGAAGTGTTTGTCGAACGCCAAGATGAAGTTTTGTTTTGTCCACACACCAAAGATATTAAGTTTACCATCATAGGAGAGCAAAGAAACCAGAAAATATTCAAATCTTGACTTTTTTTCTCCATAAAAACTACTTTTACTTTACTTTTTTCCATGAATTGATTATTAGAAATAGTTGGCGATTAATTTAGTTGCTGTTAACTAACAGATTAATCGATAACCTGCAGCTCTAGTGTAGTTTCTTGGTATTTATCACTTTATACAGACATTACATTCACAGATGAAACTTAAAATGTGAGACATGCTAACTTTAGCTTTTACCTTAGCTGGAGTATTGTGGTACCAACTTACCTGAGTCAGAGTTTTGACTTTTTATTAGACAATTTTTCCAGAAATGCTCCATTTCATAAAAATGATCTCATTTTCGTAATAGCTTCTGTATCTCCTGGACACTGAAGACTACTGGCTAAATTAAAATTTTAACTGACTGCATTTTTTATGACATGCTGCCTCTTGAAATGTATCATTTGTTAATATTCATATTTGAAAGTCAAATCCTAATACACTGCGATGCGAATTAAAGTCACCACCGGCCGCTCCCAGCTGCGCCGCTGATCAAAGTTGAGACATCATGAGATTACACCAAACAGGCGAGCTCATTTGGCCAGCCTACCGAGTGCTGATGATTCATAAGCCGCGACAACGGGCTGTGTCGAACGATTCCCTTCACATTCGCTTCTTTCTTCCCTCCTAATGTCCCGCAAATCAAGCAGCTTTGCGGGGCCAATGGAAAGAGCTTAGTCATTGTGTAATTTCACTCACGCAGCCGACGATGATGGGGGACATATAGGCCTTGAGGGGGATTAGCTGGGGAAACATCATTACTTTGGACCTGCTTGAGACACAGTCGGTGAGTCACGGGTTTGGCCGAACCACCCTTCGGCCCTTTTGTGGAGAGGGACTCTTGGACTTTTGTTGCTCATCGTTAAAAGAAAACGGTGATGCCAGTTGTGGTGGTTTCAAGGTGCAGAATCAGCATTTGACTGGCGGTGCTCCTCAAACCAATGACCTTCCAGATACACATGTCTGACCGTAACATATCAGGGAATCATATTCATCATTAAACCACTCCGTACTGACTGAGGAGTGTAAGATGTGTCACACTTGTGCATAATTGTTTCTGCTATTTATTTCGCTAGTCATTTTGGAAAACATGAAATCTGATTTATTTTTATTTTTATTTTCAACTTTGCCCTGACTTTTTAAAAAACTTTTTTTGATGCCGGATAATAATAATAAAAAGGCTGCTTGATACGGATAAATTCAGAATTCTTTTTCTTTACCTGATGGAAACTTCCATTATTGGTGCTTGAGACGCAGCAGAGGGGATGAACAGATGAAGCTGATAGGGAAATAAAGTAGGGCTCCAACTAACGAGTATTTTCTTAATCGATTAATCTGTCGATTATTTTCTGGATTAATCGATTAGTTGTTTGCTCCATAAAATGTCATAAAAATGGTGAAATATGGCAATCGTGTTCCCCAAAACACCCAAGATGATGTTTTATTTTGTCCACTCACCAAAGATATTCAGGTGTACTGTCACAGAGGAGCAAAGAAACCAGAAAAAAAATCACATTTAAGAAGCGGAAATCAGAGAATCTTGACTTTTTTTTTCATTAAACTACTTGAACGGATTAATTGATTATCAAAATAGTTGGCAATGAATTTTTCTAATTAGAATTCTGAACTGGAATGATCTTTCATATTTACTTTGACATTTAATCTCACTCTGCGGTAGTCTTTTTTTTCATATTGTACAGGAGCAAACATGACCTCTAGACCTTTATTGCCTCCATTAACAAAGGGATGGAAAGGGATTCCTAAAACAGCCCAAAAACATTGTGCAATTTTGTCATTTCATTTTCATTGTCTTGCTTGATGGTCATCTCATCCAATAGTTTGCACTGTACCTTTTTTTTTTTCTCATGAGGAGTTCATAGTAAACCGAGAGGTTTCTTCCAATTGAAACATTCACACCCATGTAAAGCTTAACCGTCGTTGTCACGTTGAGGTTCGTCCCGGCGGGGGTCGGGTATTCGCCGTGCTCTCGTCCCAATGGGTGTTTTCATGATTATTTGTTTCTCTGATCAGCGATCACAAACAGAGCAGACAAAGGAAGGTACAACTGGCTGCTCGCCAACGGGGGGCGGGGGGCGGGGGGCGGGGGGGGAGAAGGGAGTGAGCTGCTGAGCATGCGACAGTGGCAGGAGGGGAAGGGCGGAGGAGACGGAGCGTACAAGGAGCGCAGAACGAATGAGCGTGGCAGGGGAAGACAAAGGACGCGAGGCCGTGTACAGTGTTTTGTTTGGCCCGGGAGCGTAGCAGAACACGGAGAGGGGCGGGGGCCCAGTGTGGCACCCCCCAAAAAAATAATCACATTCCAACCATCGCTTCTGGGAGCTCTCGGCAACAAAGAGCAGCAGGTTAGGGTTTTAATTATTTATTCATTTATTTATTTATTTATTTATTTATTGTCTTTGTCACCCCGGCAAATATTAGCTCCCCTCTCTCCTCTCGCCTCTTTTTGGACCAAACAAGCGATCACGTATGCACAAACTTCACACGCTGCTGTACGCAAAGTAAACACGCGCAGAGCAGATGCACACACGCTTTGACCCCCGGTGACCTCTCTCTCCGGGGCTCCTTCTCGCTCCCGAGCGGCAGCGATTTGTGATTGAAATGAGTTCTTTTAGCTTGTCAGCAGCGGGAGAAATTTGTCCCCTTCTTTTGTCCTCGGATGCTCGGCGGGCTTTGTTGGAACCAGTACCCTCCCCCCCCCCGCGCGCCCTCCACCGCATCCCTGCTTCCTCTCGCCCCTCCCCAGCCACTCCCTCCTGCGGGTGCTGATTTTCTTGATAACAAGCCCAGAAGTAATTTGTCATTGGGCCGGCCATGCCGTGCGCGGCTTGCGTGCGGTTTTTGCGGGACTTGAATGGCGATGGAGGAAGTGCAGGGCCGCGAGAGAGAGAGGGGAATTACGAGGCTCACAGCGAGCGTCGATTCACACGGCCAGCGGGAAACGTTGTTTTGCAAGTAAAAAAAGAATGAAAAGGGGAGGGGGGGGGGGGCTGCCGAGACCTCGCCCGTCTCCACTTGTTAATCAGTCACTCGCGGGAAAAGTAATTACAGAGCGGAGTTTTTATTATTGCCACTTGAGTGCGGCTGCAACATTTATGGCAATTTGGGGAACGTCTGATTGTCAGAGATTTTTTTTTATTTTGGACTGGATATCAAATTGTGAGGATCAGCAAGGTGATTATTATCATAATTGATAATTTAGCAACGATATTTTGATTAAACAAAGGGCTGATAAATTGATTAATCAATTTCAGGATGAATCTTTATACGTTTGCAGGTCTGCAACGCTGTATTCAGTTTCCAACTGTTGACATGCACACACGCATTATGTACGAGTGTGTGTGTGTGTGTGTGTGTGTGTGTGTGTGTGTGTGTGTGTGTGTGTGTGTGTGTGTGTGTGTGTGTGTGTGTGTGTGTGTCTGTGTGTGTGTGTGTGTGTGTGTGTGTGTGTGTGTGTGTGCGTGCGTACAGCGCACAGCGCAGGGAGGCCCCCGAAAGCAGAACCTTCAAGATAAAAACAACAACAAAGCAAAAACGAAATGAAGCAGTGAAAAGAAAGGACCCGTTAATGTATTTTTTGTCACTCTTCCCGGAGCCACTGAATCATTTACGTTACACAACGGAACTCTGTGCTGCTGAGTCCGATAAAATCAAGGGATATTTATGATTATACAGTGGGACGTTCAGTGGACCGACTCACCCCTTTAAACTCCTCGGCCATATACGCAGCCGCCTCCTGATTCCCCCTTGTCCACGATGACATCAGTCAAACGGCATTGACAGCACCCTGGTGAATGGAGGGGGGGGGGGGGCCTTAAGGATTTATAGCTGATATCATTAAAACGATGACCCTGTCTAGGAAAGTGAGCGTCTGATAGTCTGATGAGATCTGAGCGCCGGGGTGGGACACGGGGGAGGGGACGAAGTGTGTGTGTGTGTGTGTGTGTGTGTGTGTGTGTGTGTGTGTGTGTGTGTGTGTGTGTGTGTGTGTGTGTGTGTGTGTGTGTGTGTGTGTGTGTGTGTGTGTGTGTGTGTGTGTGTGTGAGTGGACCACACACACACACACACAGTATGTAAGTGAGGGCCAGTATTACTGTCAAAGTGTTTAATAAATCAATGCAGGTCTGAGAGCCTGATGTCACCCAGATGGGCTGTTGTTGAGAGGGGGGTGGTTGTGTTGTGTGTGTGTGTGTGTGTGTGTGTGTCTGTGTCTGTGTCTGTGTGTGTGTGTGTGTGTGTACACAAGGTAGTGTAGGAGCAGTGAGGTTTCTCTGTGCATATGTCCCCTCTAATGAGAGGTACTGAAGCAAAATGTTACGACCTCATGGTCTAGAGACATCTTAGAAAAAAGATGCCATCACACACACACACATCAATACATTGTTAGCACACACACACACACACACACACACACACACACCTACACACACACACACACACACACACACACACACCGCATGCTCCTTTCGCTGCCCCTTTTGCCCATAACAAGTCGACCGAATAGGTTTTGTCTGTAATGATCCTGTTGATATTAAAAACAAATCCTCACAAACTAAACTGTTGTCCCACTTTTCAGGCAAATGCTCATGATCACGATGCTATTACTGCATCGTCACAATTCAATTTGGTGATAGCGAATGCAGCTTTTGCAAAGTCCAGTGGTGGAAGAGAAGGCCTCAATTTGTAGACAGGAAATTCGGGGGAAAGTCCTATTGAACCAGTGCCAAATGTGAAAGTGCTGGTATTCTATTTAGCATAACAAAAAGTGACTGTTACATGGAAATGTTTCCTGTCCGGTTTAGGTCGGCACAGGTTCCGATTTTCTCCCGAAAGAGTACGACGTGACGACCTGGAGTCAAACGCCGCTCGGATCATTTGGCTTTTGTTTTTTTTTGTTTTTCTTCTACGCCATCAGTTGAGGACTGATCGGCTTCATGCTGTAAAAACAACAATTTGTTGTATATTTAATTTCGGGAGGAAATTTCTGAAGCGTGTGTGATGACGGCGATTCAGAGGAATGATCGCCTTTGTCGAAGGAAAAGAAAAGAGGGGAGATTAAGAGAGATTATGTGTATAAAGAACTGTAACATGAATCGAGAGTGAAAAAAGAGACTGACGCCTTTTATAATCAGACAAGCTATTTTCTTCACATTATATCTGATCTGTTTCTGATTCGTCTTTGGTCTCTGTTCTTCTCTTCTGCTTGTTGATCTTCTTTTTCTTCCTCCTCTTCTTCTTCCCACTCTTCTTCTTCTTCTTCATCATCTTCAGCTCTTCTTCTTCCTCCTATTCTTCTGATTCCTCTTCTTCCTGCTCTTCTCCTTCCTCCTCTTCTTGTACTTCATCATCTTCAGCTCTTCTTCTTCCTCCTGTTCTTCTGATTCCTCTTCTTCCTCCTCTTCTTGTACTTCATCATCTTCTGCTCTTCTCCTTCCTCCTCTTCTTGTACTTCATCATCTTCAGCTCTTCTTCTTCTTCATCATCATCTTCTGCTCTTCTTCTTCCCACTCTTCTTCTTCTTCATCGTCATCTTCTGCTCTTCCTCTTCTTGCTCTTCTTCTTCCTCCTCTTCTTGTACTTCATCATCTTCTGCTCTTCTTCCTCCTCTTCTTGTACTTCATCATCTTCAGCTCTTCTTCTCCCTCCTCGTCTTTTACTTCCTCTTCTTCCTGCTCTACTCCTTCAACCTTTTCTTCATCTTACTCCACTTCTTCTTCTTCCTGCTCTTCTTCTTCCTCCTCTTCTTCTACTTCATCATCTTCTGCTCTTTTTCTTCCTCCTCGTCTTTTACTTCCTCTTCTTCCTCCTCCTCGTCTGCTCTTTTTCTTCCTCCTCGTCTTTTACTTCCTCTTCTTCCTGCTCTACTCCTTCAACCTTTTCTTCATCTTACTCTACTTCTTCTTCATCCTTCTCTTCTTCTTCTTCTTTCTTCTTCTTATTTTGAAATTGTTTTACTTAAGGATTTTTCAATATGTGCCATAAATAAAGTTGCGTTAAAAGTCAAAGTCTTCTTCTTTCTTCTTCTGCTTCATGCTCTTCTTCTTCTTCTTCTTTCTTCTTCTTCATGATCTTCTCCCTGTCCCATTGTCATGCTTGTGTCCTCATCCACCTCTAAAGCCGCTTTGCAGCGCTGTAATGCCCGGCTTACGTAAAGCGGGACTGAGGATCGAGGACCAAGGATGTGACGGGATTTGGGAGGTTTTTTAGCTTTTTTGGCATGTGGCTGCTGCAGACCGCATCGCTGTGGGAGTTAACATCCAGGGGAACAACTGGGAACAAGACAAAGCCAAAGAGGACAATGGCATTATGTGCCCAGTGTGATTGTTGCTCTTCAATAATCCAAGTTAACGGGAGGAAAAACAAAAGCAAACTGTCCAGAGCACTGGTAAGTGCCAAAACAGCAGCGCTAATGTAACCCCGCAGACACAGAGAACACATCTAGTGTCACAGTTGAAGAGGCATGCTATCATTTTGAGACTTAATATCCAGAATAAGCAAAAAAGCCACGAGAGGGAGCTGAGAGCGTCATCATCAGTCCGAGACGAGCTCATGCAGCACATGAGTCACGGTTCGAGACCGGGTCAGTCATCGTCGGTGCACAGCGGCCGAGATGTTCCCGTCCGGTTCGGGGCTAAAATGTGCCGCCTCTCCAGAGAGGGGGGGGCACACATTGAGGCTGGGAGGGAGGACGGTGGCGTTACATCGGCGCGTCGGCGCACCTCAACCTGCGACAGGGTGTGCGCGTGTAGCAGTGTGTGTGTGTGTGTGTTTGCAAAATTTTCATATTTCATTTTCAGTGAAAACGATATTAAGATACAATGATGTTGGTGTAATGACTGAGCCGAGGCTCAGGAGGTAGAGACGGGCTGAACAGTGACCAGAAGGTCGGCGGTTCGATCCCCACGTCCTCCAGTCCACAAGTCCGAAGTTCCTATATTGACCCTTGCGGCCCTTCCAAAAGTGTTAATGTGTTTGATATAGCATCAATGTGTGTGTGTGTGTGTGTGTGTGTGTGTGTGTGTGTGTGTGTGTGTGTGTGTGTGTGTGTGTGTGTGTGTGTGTGTGTGTGTGTGTGTGTGTGTGTGTGTGTGTGTGTGTGTGTGTGTGTGTGTGTGTGTGTGTGTGTGTGTGTGTGTGTGTGCGTGTGTGCGCTTGTGCGTGAGACTGGGTCAATGTGACTTGTGCTGTAAAATTGCTTTGACTGGTCGATGAGACTAGACAAGCGCAATATAAATACAGTCCATTTAACATTTATTGCACTTAGCCGTATTGCAATTCCAATCATATTTCTAATAATTGATTGGCTTTGGAGCCAAGATGCCGACAGTGGTGCGCGTTGCCGTTTGGGAAATTCTTTCAGAGGAGCTAACAAAATGACAAAATTGTCGACACAAAATGAGATTGTCACCATTTAAAGAATATATGTTTGCTTGTTTTCTACGATGCGTCAGTGACTTCACAAGGCCAGACGCAGGTTCATGTTTGAGCTGAGGCCTCTCGTAGATTTGCTCCGTGGCTTCAAATCGCGACCTTTGCGGCGGTGACATCTCTGACTCAATAATCAGGGCGGTTCATTAGCGATGCACCTCGGACTCTCTTCGTACGTCAAACGAGAAACCTCCGCGAGGACAAGCGATCGTTTTTCAGGGCACTAATATTTGGTCAAGGAGTCGGCAGAACATCAGAGCGAGCGCTTTTAATTATTCCTGCCGGCGTGAGCCAAAGAGAGAGAGAGAGAGAGCAGGATGTTTAAAATGTGTGCGCTCCCTCGTGCCAATTCTTTTTGTGCAATTATAGGTTAGGCTGTTTTAACAGCGACTTCGAAAGTACAATAGTAAAATAATTGAGAGCAATATATTATGTCAATGTTAATCCCCATCACGCCAACGTGATTCACACAAAGGCTCTTCGCATTTCTATAAAGTTTATGAAGCCAAATCGGTCTTAATAAAAATGAGTAAGACGGATGTTTGCCCAGAGGTATTAACAGATTAAAGAGCACATGCAAACCAACACACTCAGAAGTCGCTGCATATGAGGAGGAACCGACGAGCGTTGCCTCCACGGGTCGGTGACGCGGTCGGGCCGTTTTCGAAAAAACCTCTGAAAACGACCGCTGCGTGAAGAATTTGCCATCTTGCGCTTTGTTTTTGATTTGTTTTGGGTTTTTTTGCACAACATTTCATTCGTCAAAGTACTGGCGGCTGTTTATTCCTCTAAAGCAGGGCTGCTGCGCCTGCTCCTCAAGAGGTCGGACAGTGAAGGATTTCACCTTTATTGGTCCCGAGGAGAGGAATCGTGCTCTCAAAGCAGTTGAGAATGTACAATGAAAATGAAGAATGTAGAACAAAATCCCCATTGTACACTGGTTATTTGTAAGCCATTTATGTAGGGAGCAAAGTAAAGCTTTTTAATGGATGGAAAATCCCCGATGTGATGGAGCAAGGCGTACAGTGTAATAACATGACGCATTCAAAAACAAAGTAAAAACGAGTGATAAAAAACATTGGAACGTCTGTGACTGATACATGTTTGACCAACCAAAGCAAATGGACGCGTGAAGGATGGATACTGTTGTCATGGGAATTATATTCAAAGCAAACTGTATGACAGTTGAAAGTCTCGGAGCTTTCTGGATCGACTTGTTGTCAGTTCAATACAAATTGAAAGTTGGCCGGATCCGTGATGCAACTCGTCAACCGGCGCTCGGCTCGCCTCATTGACGGCTCGTCCGTGTTTTTTAATCTGGAGACCTCCATCTCGCCTCGAGGGCCGGACCCTCTCTCCCGTGTCCGGAGAGGAGTTCATGAAATGCGAACAAGCCTCTCTGAACTGGTAGGTGATGTTTGCTGCGCTGTGGGGAGCCCAACACGCGAGTCCGAGAGTTCCCTTCACATCTCCCGCCTTTGTAGTGTACTGTGTGTGTGTGTGTGTGTGTGTGTGTGTGTGTGTGTGTGTGTGTGTGTGTGTGTGTGTGTGTGTGTGTGTGTGTGTGTGTGTGTGTGTGTGTGTGTGTGTGTGTGTGTGTGTGTGTGTGTGTGTGTGTGTGTGTGTGTGTGTGTGTGTGTGTGTGTGTGTGTGTGTGTGTGTGTGTGTGCGCCTCTGACACACACACACACACACACACACACGCACATTCACCTGTGAGCATGCGTGCATTTAAATTGCAGGTGAAGATGAACTTGAAGTTCTGGGCTTGACTTTAAGAGTAGTGTTTTCGATGAAAGCATGTTCTCATGGTCAGTGGGGTTAGGTTCAGGGTTCTGGGCATAGATTTACAATTACGGTTTGGCTGTGAAATAAAACTTTTGCTTTTGGCAGTTGTGAGACTTCAGTTGCCCGTTTCGAGTTGCCCTCTTATTTTGAATGCGTCGACGGGCGGACCATGGTGTGTCTCCACTTGCTGCCTGTCCCAGTTGCCCATCAAGCTGGTTGAAGCGAAGAAAAGTCGGACAGTTTCAAACTCGCTTTGTTCCGTTCTTCCTCGCCGTCCCGAACTTTGCAATTCTTTTAGATTTTTTTTCGTCCTGCTGCACAGTGCTCGTGTTGTAATCTGGACCTTTTCCTCACTGTATCTCTCTCGTCTCTCCGGACCGGACAGGCCTTTAAATCTCCCCAGCAGGCCTAATACTACACCTGTCTCTACTTCCCTCCGTCCCCCTCTCCGTTTGTCCGTACCGCCCGTGCAGCGTTTCCTGTGTGGTTCAACCTCGTGCTCGCTGACAAACGGCCTCCTTCGCTCCTCCGGCACGCTTCGTTCTTCGATGTGGAGCGCCATCCATTTCATCTCCTCCGTCCCCCACGTTGCTCTCGTTCTCTTTTCTTTCACCGCCGTCTCTCATCTTTCTCCCTTTTGCTCATTTTACGTTCTCGCTCTGTCCTCAGTTTAGATATAAATTGCTCTCTTCCTGTGCTATTTGTCTCCAATGGTCTGGCATTTCAAAAAACATAATTGTCTCCTCCATACCTGGAAGTTTAAAGCACAGTTTTCAGATTATCTCTGGCGCAGCTCAATGCCACATTCCCCCTATTTGAAAAAAAACAAACGGTCCCACTGTACATATATTGTGTGATTAAGACTTGGAGTGTCTTTTAATTTCACCAATAATGTGAGTAGTTGACATAAAAGTATTTTTTTCATTCACTGTTAACTTTTCATACCCAGAAATTGGCCGTGAGTCTCAACAGTTTGATTTTTTAGTTTTTTTTTTAATGGCGGAGCTAATATACAGATTAAGCGGTCTAATTATCATTATCATTATTAGAACTTTTCTGGGTTACATTAGGCGGCCGGCTGCCTGGGGGTAATTGTAGCCTAGTGTAACTGAGAATGGTCGTCCTTTTTTTTTCTCCCTGATGAACTTGATGAAGCAGGGTGCCGAAAGAACAATCAGGTGATTGAGGAGAAAGCAGATGGACGGCGGCGCAGTGCGGCCTATCAGTCGCAGCTCTATGAACAAAAACATATTGGCTTTCGGAAAGAAAGTCACACATCCATTTGCCATTGTGGGCCAATGAACACTCCAGATCCTCAGATGTCTAAGGATACTCGTTTTGTTCTCTTTCGCAGTAAATCATTCCTTTACAGCACTAGTCGTGTGTGTGTGTGTGTGTGTGTGTGTGTGTGTGTGTGTGTGTGTGTGTGTGTGTGTGTGTGTGTGTGTGTGTGTGTGTGTGTGTGTGTGTGTGTGTGTGTGTGTGTGTGTGTGTGTGTGTGTGTGTGTGTGTGTGTGTGTGTGTGTGTGTGTGTGTGTGTGTGTGTGTGTGTGAAGATTTTTTGCAGGAGGAAATATTTCAGAGGCTTTCCGAGATCCTAATAGGAGTTGGCACTATTCTTTTGGTGATTATTGTGCTGTTGGATGTTCTATTTCCTCTTCACTTTTATTCTGTGATTGTGTGTGTGTGTGTGTGTGTGTGTGTGTGTGTTTGTATGTGTGCGTAAATTGAATGAATTGCACGGAGGCGTTGACCTTCACCTGTTCCCTGGTCGAACAATAGCGTTCTAAATCATGTTATCAGGAGTATGTGGGAAAGCATCCTAAGAGAGGTGTCTAGCGTGCGTGTGTCTTTGCGTGCGCGTGTGTGTGTGTGTGTGGGCGGGGTGGACGCCATATGAACATCATTAGGTCATCGTAGTCACTTATTGATCATAGTGGTACGTGGAGCGTGACATTAGTTGAATGTCAGCGGGAGATTAACACAGTCGGTCTGTGGACGAGGTGGACAGCTGCAGCAAATTTAAATCCTGAACATGTGTCGTGGCCCTGCCCACATGTTCACCGTGCAGTGATATGATTGTACTAATACGATTTAATGGATTTAATGGTTTGACCCAGCATGAACCTATAAAGATATGATATTCATATAGATATCGGAGGGGTGCTCATCCAGATTAGGCCTTTTTGCGAAATCCAGATGTTGAAGATAATCGTGATATAAAAAATATATATATGTATTCATTCATATTGTGCTGACTAAATAAGTTGTTTCTTCTCTTGTGATGCAGCAACTACGTTGTTCACTCTCTAACATTAGAAAGGTTAATTATTCGTATGGATTTAATTATCACAATAATGTGCTGAGCAAATTAACTTGATGAGAGCAAAAATGATTTGCCCAAAATTTGACAGAAATATCATCACTACAAATTAAAATGATATTGTTATATTAATTTTTTTTGTCAAAATAACCATAACCCAAAGAAAATCGGATTTTGTGACAAAATCTTAATTTTAATCCAGCTGTTACAGTTTGCTGTGATATGATATTTTCTTCTGATTCAATAATAAAGTCAATTAATAGAGTACCCCAACGATATAAATCCCAACAAATGAATACAAATCCATATAGATATCATCGTCCATGTGTTGCTTCGGGGACGGTCATTCATTCTGTGAAAAATAAACGTAAGAAATCGAGGTTGAAATATGAGAATCTGATGGCGCAACAACATTGTGTGCAAAGATTGTGATGACTCAGGAAACACCTGCACGTGAGCAAGTTAGAGCTCTCCTGCTCTTTCTGCCGTCTCACATGAATATTAATCATTAAGGATTATTCTTTCATTGTTCCCCAACTATATTGATACTTTTGAGTAATTGTTTTCTGATTAAAGCATGCACACGCAAAAAATTAATAAATAATCCTAGATTTTTCTATCTGGGGATGTATTGAGGACTAAAATAACAAAAAAGAATGTCGCGCTTCCTCCGCTCTCGGAGTGAAAGTGTGGGCGTGTGGTCGGCGTTTGTTTGTCTCCCTCCACCTGACAGGGCAGGTTTGAGGCTGTTCCATATGGATGACGCTCATATATGACACGTCTCCGGGCATCAGCATGTAAATGTAAGCAGCCGTGTGTTCGTGCATCAGCACTTTCTTAGAGGCATTGTGTGTGTGTGTGTGTGTGTGTGTGTGTGTGTGTGTGTGTGTGTGTGTGTGTGTGTGTGTGTGTGTGTGTGTGTGTGTGTGTGTGTGTGTGTGTGTGTGTGTGTGTGTGTGTGTGTGTGTGTGTGTGTGTGTGTGTGTGTGTGTGTGTGTGTGTGTGTGTGTGTGTGTGTGTGTGGAGATTTGACATGACGGTTCGGCGAAGGGCCTTTCTTTTGGTCGCTGTCCGACATCAGCTTTATTATTGTGATGATCCACAGTGGGCGTTGTGGATTTCACTGCCCGGTGTGTGGCTGCGGCCGGCTGGTGTTACCGGGCTGTTGGCGGAGAGGTGAAGAAAACAACAACATGGAGGTTCGTCCAGGAAGGGATGCTGACATAGGAAAAGGGATTCATTCGGCTCTTTGTGACGGCTGATGTCATTACACTAGATCCCTGCTTGACTTTCCTTTCTGTTTCCCCCTATTACCCTATTCCCCGCTCTCTCCCCTCTTTCTATTTACCTTTGTCCCCGACTGCCTCGGTAATCCCCCCGGGACCCTCCTCTCATGTATTCCCGGCCCCACACCTTCTTCAGTGCCATCGCGCTCGGGACTGGAAGGCTCCCTCTTTCTTCTGTCTCGCTTCTCAGGACAAAAAATGAAATACTCTGCGCCGGTGAATCGCGTGAAGGTGTGGCTGCCAGGTCTTATCTCTCCTTCGACCTCCTGCCTCTGCAGTATCATCCGTACAATAAATTGAGATGACGCAACAATGACATTAAAAAAGTTCCTTATGTTGTTTAGTACTTTTAGTCAATAACTAATATAGTTCTTGGAAAATCAAAGCATTTGGAACTATTCTTAGCAGTGTTTCCCCTTGGTTTACTGTTTTTTTTGGGGGGGGGGGGGTAGGGTTAGGGCTCGTTAGGGTTAAGGTTAGGGTTAGGTTTCACAAATCAAGTTTCATCCACAATCTTTTATGCAGGAATGAGGAATAAGGTGTATAAGGAAAGTGACCTTAAACTACTTCTGCTTGGCATTATATGTAAAATACAAAAATATAATAATAATAATAATTTGACTATTCAGGGGGGGCAGGGGCTCCCGTTGGAGGGGCGGGGCGCCCCCCCAATTCAATGGTAGGGGAAACACTGCATAGGTCTTTGATTTTGTATTGAACAGCACAAAGAATAGTCTGATATAGTGGGCAATATGCTTATTGCTTCAATAATAATTCTCTAGTCTCATACTCACGGAGACGTATCAAACTTCTCCTTCGAAAGCGAGCGAGCCCCTTTTCCCCCGGACATCGACTCATTTCAGTCGAATGTAGTGAGAATTGCGTGTACTTTCCGTTAACTTGAAACAACTGAATGAATGAGGAGCCCACGCTGCAGCCGTGTGCTGCACACGTACCAAAGTGCCCGTCATCGAAAATGAAGTGAATGATTGATTTGCCGCGCGGCCGCACAGTGTCCTCGTGCGGGGCAACAGGACCAGTTACTCTCACCGCTGGTCAGAAGGAAATCCCCTGACTCAAACACCCACCACCGCCACCACACTCGGGGGTTTTGCACAGTGTTTTTCACACACGCACACACACACTTTTTATTGCCATCCGTCAGCCTCCCTCGCTGTATATTTCATCACGCCGAGGCAAAGGCATCGCTAACACGCCGGGCGAGTGCTTTCTCTTGTTCAGTGGCTCTCGCTGTCAGGGAGAGGGATTCTTTTTGTTTTTTCTTTTTCCCCGCCTCTCGCCAACGACACACTCGAGCGTTTTCAATTTTTTGCCCTCGGATAAAGTGTCTGCACCAAACCTTTGGAGTGCACGTAGGACGTCAGAGGGCGGTTGCACGGAGCCAGCGCCGGCTCTGCATAGACCGAGCTGGACTCCCGAGTCTGATCGCGGTGTAGTTGAAACCTCCGAGCCGGTTCAGAGAACTGCACTGTTCCCGTGACCTACGGACAAATATATAGCCGACACAACAAAAAAAAAAAAGGGGGTTCTTCTCGAGCTTTCATTGCGCTGCTCGATCATTCATGTTTAAAAGCAAACTGCACAGATCTGATTAGCAGTCTCTTAACGGGGTTATTCTTCAGATTATACTGTAAATCTGCCCCCAACTTGTCCAATGTAAGATGTTGCTGAGCCTCGTTCCAACTCCATGCTACTTAAATTGTTGGTGCCACATGTCGCTAATACACATGCCAACCTACAACAGTGAAATCATATAAATGATATGATTTCATCATATAACAATCATATTTTTTTTTTCAATCATATAACAAATGATATTTGTCTTCTTGACAAACACACACGAAAAAAAAATGTCTTTTCCAAGAAGACGAGTCACATTTTCATCCGTGACTGGTGTCAAATAAAACCAAACAAACAAATGTGGATACACGCAACTCTTCACTGTTACAGCTCTGGACCACTTTGTTAACTTTAAAGGGCCGACGCTGACAAAGGCTTTCCAAAGTCCCATGCCCCCCTGTTACGAGTTGCACTTCACCATCACCACCAACCGAGACTCCAGCTGCATCCAAACATTGCCCGCTGAAAGTCAAATGAAAATTGGAGTGGAAAATTGGTTTTGAGGTCGCTGCTTGGGAATTCCTCTTGGCTTACGTAAAGTTTGAATTGCCCGTTCCTTGTTACTGTCTGACGCATCTCCACATCGCTCGCCGCCCCGATGTTTTTTGCCCCCCATATTCCAGAGATCACGTGTCAGGCAGGTTGAGTAGATGATGTGCTGATTCTTCCAGTTATATATCTGTCTTAATATCCACTGTTTACACTGTACAGGACAGATGGTGAGAAATTCATTACTTAACTTCGGATGTTTCCTGTTGTCTCCGCAGCAAAGAAGACGTGCGCAACCACGGACTTTGCCTGCAAGAACGGCCAGTGTGTCCCCGCTAGGTGGCGCTGCGATGGCGAGCCCGAGTGTGCGGACGGTTCAGACGAGGCCGACGCCATCTGCAGTGAGTAGCCGTCCAGACGTGGGACGCGGAGAGACGAACACAACCACACATGTACAGCAGACGAACAATGTCACCAAGGCAATCACACACACACACACACACACACACACACACACAGAGTGTGTATTTTTTAATGAAGTTGAAGTCTACAGAAATGAAACTACAACATTTACACATACACATGCAATGACGCCACTAAATCCTACGCACCAAACCTGTTAGGCTTAAAAAAGTGTATCACTAGTTATTAGTTAATTACTAGTTTATGAAAAATTATTTAGGATATATATATATATATTTTATTTTATTTTTATTTTATGTATATGCACAGGTGTGACTCAAATACAGGTTTGGGAGAAAGAAGTTGAAAAGGTTTGGATACATTTGGGTTCATGTGTGTCCTTAAATATGAATCTGGGAGAGATTATGTGTTTAATTCCATTAGAATGTCTCAAAAATACTTCCATATCTAAGCTGCCATACTGTAACTACCCTCTGCAGTCGTTTTGTGTTTCTTTCCTGCAACTAGTAAAAGTCTCTCAGCGGCTTCTTTTTTTTTTTTGAATCGACATCAACAGTCTACAGACACACAGCGTTTGTGACGCTCATGTTTAAACCAGCAGCACAACACTGCGATACAAATCACAGCTTCCGTATTCAGACCGCTGTGGGATTTTTTTTCGGCAAAAAACAATATCGCAGCATTTGTTTCCGTCTGATGAGCATTCACACTTGGTTTTCTGTTCCATCATCCAACCTGCACCGGCCCTAACGCGGAAACACAGTTGTGTTTGAATGTGTGGGTGCCGCAGTTGTTTTGAACGGGGCCCTACACTCACTGTGATTGGATCATCACGCTGACCGGGGCAGGCGGAGGTCTGGAGTGACATCATTAGGAAGCTGCAGTACAGTGCGCGCCGCTTTTGCAAACGTCGCGAGCACGGTGTTCGACAGCCCGAGGTGAAAATGGCAAACAAAACGCTCACCGCCGTTTCACGCGCATGGTCAGTCACGGAACATGGAACTTTTTTCCCCCTAAAAGATGGACTTTGGGTACAGTCCAGCTCCTGCTGGCGATTTGTGTCGAGATGATTTTTCAAAGATTGCGATCAAAGAGCCCTTTGAATTCTCTCAAAGCAACACGTCTGATTGGCCAGAGGCCAAGGACACGCGTGGATGTGCTCGTCTGTCCATACGTGCACGTACCTATAAATGATCCGAGTGTGTGCGCTCCGGCATGAAGTGTTTTGCACAAGGCTCGGAGTCGATGCTGGTGTTTGGTATTCATTGCGAGGTGGGTCCGCGAGTCATTTCATCAGATTAGTGGACTTGGTTAAGTCTTATTATGTCCAATCAAGGTCAGATGCTCTGAGAGCTTCCCTAACTTTCTCAGCCACATCGATCCTCGAAGCTGCGCGTGTGTGTGCGTGTGTGTGTGCGTGTGCGCGCGTGTGTGTGTGTGTGTGTGTGTGTGTGTGTGTGTGTGTGTGTGTGTGTGTGTGTGTGTGTGTGTGTGTGTGTGTGTGTGTGTGTGTGTGTGTGTGTGTGTGTGTGTGTGTGTGTGTGTGTGTGTGTGTGTGTGTGTGTGTGTGTGTGTGTGTGTGTGTGTGTGTACTCAAAAGTATCAATATAGTTGGGGAGTAATGAAAGAATAATCCTCTAATTGCACTTTTGAAATGGTAAACAGACTTGTTGGCCACTGGGACTAAATTCTCAAAAATCAGGTGTTACAAAAGTATTTTGAATGCAATATTTTATGAGATATTAAAGAGAAGTACCTCATTGAAAATTAATTACAATGATCTGATTGGCAGCAGTTTTCTACTGGTAACTTGTGGCCACACAAAAAAACCAACAACCTGCGGCACCTCGTCCGCGTCTAAACTGCGTGACCCTTTGCATCCACATCCGTCGCACACTGCACCACCAACAACACAAGTCAATTCTGTATTTTTGTGCGTCCTGCTCTTACCACCACCCTATTCCTGCTCATTTAATTGGACCTGACCTCCATTTCTATTTTACTCTCTGCTTTCCTCCAGTTAATATCACACTGGGCTTTACCCTATGAACCGTATCTCTCTCTCTCTCTCTCTCTCTCTCTACCAACCGACCGCCTTGTATCACATCCTCTCCTCTGTTCTCGGCGCCCGCCGTACGGGCCCCCTCTTTCTGATCTGAGTTCAGTTAAAGTAACGCCTTTGATTGCATCGATTTCAACCCTGAGAGCGAATCGATGGGCTGATCCCTGAGACCTCTGGTCGACTGCTGATTAACTATGTACCTCCGATGACGCCTCCGAGGCCACACACACACACAAACACACACGCGCGGGCGCACGCACTCCTGCGCTTCAGGAGCTGTCTGTAATTACACATCTGAAAATGAATCTGGGCCTCGGGGGAGTTGCGAAGAGAAAATGCTCAATCAGACGAGCGGCCGTCGATGCGTGACAGTGTGTGTGCATGTCTGCGCACTGTGCTCTGCGCCGAGACATCGTCCCTCAGTAGAAGCTGTTGGAGCAAAAATGAGGCCGTTGAGGATGTTGGAAGTAACAGAGAGTTACGTCGTCTGAAACAAACGAGCCTGAAACCAACTTTTGTCCAAATATTGAGAAGCCCCCTCCGTCGCCGTCGTCCGACGTCCTGTCATCGTTCCAGATATGGCGGATCACCACCGTCGCTGTGTGTGGGCCGGCCCGACCTGGTTGCTGTTTGAGTCGTGACCAGGGTAAAGAAGGAGATTTGCTTGCCAGAAGGTGATCGATGGACACCGGCCTCTGCCCCGGTTTGCGCGAAACCCCTTTGTGTGTGGCTCCCCCATCGGCATTCCAGTCTGCCCTTTTGTTTTCGTCCAACCGTTCGTACTGGAACGCAGCGTATTGTGTCCGTTTGGGTGCGTTTGTTCGGAGGAGGTCATTCGAGGAAAGTGGAAAGAAGATCGGGCAAATATTGGCTCAAGCGCGAGTGTTCCGGCGACCGAACTCGGAGACGGAAAATACGGAAAGTGGAAAATTTGCGCCACGTCCGGTGTCAACGCAGCATCGGACCTTCAGTTTCACACTTACAGAGTTTTCTCTGCTGTTATCCTATCGGCCTTACAACTCACTATTGGTCGACCCCTGTCACACCTTAATAAGAACTGATGTGTTTATCCTTTTTCGCCCATCATCTAATAAGACCTTCTTTGTTTTTGCACCAACTTACCGAACTCTGTACAGTATTAAAAGCTGCCCTGGTTTTTAAACTTATCTCATTCCACGTACCCGATGAAGCTCCTTCATCCGAAGCGGAGCCTCTCATCCCAGCGTGACTCCTTCTCCCACTTTTACTAGATGTGATTAATGAAGCTCATATCATGTCGCTATTGACTTTATTCAGTTTTTCTTTTCCGCGGGATAATAACAGCGCCACGCTGAGCAGAAAGAACAGTGAGACTGCTGCTATACGTCCCCCGCTGCTGCTCGAGTCAGACCTCTATCGGAGATTCTTAATCATTTCGCCTCCTAAATATTTATACAAGCGAGCGCTATGGTGCTTTTCAACCACGACCGCATGGATGGTTCATGAGGCCGTAACTGTCCCACCGCCGGCACCGACTGATGCTCTCCTCTGAGAGGAGAAAGCCACAGCGATGACAGCCGCCCTTTGATGAGGAAAATGAAGAGGAAACTTGACCTTTTGACCTCCGTCGCTCTCCGTCCCTGCTGTCCCTCCCACCTGCTCCTGTGCACCGCCGTGGGTTTGACCGTGTGTCTCTTGTGTTTGGAGAGACACACACGGTCAGGTCGGAAACACATTATAGCGCGGAGGCAGTACTGTAGGTTGTGCTAGTTCATTATTTTGGAATATGAGCGGAAAGGATCCAGTCAGTGGTGTTGTCAGACCGCTTCAATTTCATGCTTGAGGCGGCGGCGGCGGCGGCGGCGGCGGCGGCGGCAGCAGACGTAATTTCCCAGGTGGCCTCTCTCCCTCTCTCTCTGTCTTCACCTGTCTCCCTCTCCTTTGCTCTTTTAGTCTCGTAGAAGTCCAGTGACCCGGCCGCCAGAAGACACAGAAGTAACTGCACACACACGCACACATTCACACAGGTGTGTGCGTGTGCGTGTGTACGTGCTACTGTAAGTGTAGCGTTGTGAGGTCACTTTGATTTTCACCTTCAGAGTTCCAGTACTCTAATTTGTCTTTAGTCTCCAGCCACATGTTCTTTTTACGGAAAGCGACACACACACACACACACACACACACACACACACACACACACACACACACGCACACACACTCACTCAGTACATTCAAGTGTACAGTGTATGATCACACCTACACATACGGACCTCTGTTAATTTGAATCATCCCCTTTCCGGTGGTGAGTTTCAAGCAGCGTCAATTTGATCTATTTACCACTAAATTCCAACTTCTAGACTTTCCATGCAAGACCACGCTCTTTACAATATTATTCACAGAGGCTCTGCATTCTGCCGCGACCCGGCACTCGGGGATGGTGTCGAGTAAAAAGAAACTCCCTTTTAACAATAAAAACCCACCAGCAGGAGCGGGCTCCATGTGGGAGACCATCTGCCCCGACCAGTTGGGTTGCGCAGTATGTGCGTGTGAACATTTTTCTCCTTTGGTTAAGGATGAGCTTCCATTAATATCATAGTCACTTAAGAAAACAACCAATACTGACAATATGGGGTATGATAATGTATATGTCCGATGACGAACGTGTCCACCACCACAGTTCTTAGTAGTTGTCTCTAGGTACGTGGTCTCAAAACGAGGACATTATCACGTGTGTGTGTGTGTGTGTGTGTGTGTGTGTGTGTGTGTGTGTGTGTGTGTGTGTGTGTGTGTGTGTGTGTGTGTGTGTGTGTGTGTGTGTGTGTGTGTGTGTGTGTGTGTGTGTGTGTGTGTGTGTGTGTGTGTGTGTGTGTGTGTGTGTGTGTGTGTGCGTGCGTGCGTGCGTGCGTGCGTGCGTGCGTGCGTGCGTGCGTGCGTGCGTGCGTGCGTGCGCGTGTGAAACCTGGCTCACATATAATTGCAATACAATTCTGGCAGTTTCTTTAATGTCATCTTAAAAGTTACTGGGGGGAAAAAAAAAAACAACAAACACTAAAGGGTCATCTCCCCTTCTCTCTGTGTCGTCCTCCCTCCCACCCTCTTCTCATACTGTAAGCTCATCATCTCGGGTCCCGCGGGCGCATTCCTCTGCTTAGCTGGCTGTGTGGTTTGGCACCTCATTGACCACAAATGCCTTTTACCTTGATTCATATCGGCAATGAGTTAAAGTGTATTGATCCCTTAAGGAGGACGCAGAATAGCACACAACCACCGGCGAAACATAAGACGGAAGAAAATACCCCAGACAGTAAAATTCACGGGCGTTTGAGCTGCCATATGGACGTCGTTCTGCAATGGCGACACTCGCAAAAGCTCAACTTAAGAAGCCCATTGAGAGATACGCTATCCATGAGAAAACTTTAAAAAAAAAACAATTATTTATCAAAACCTCTAAGTGGCAATTAGAGATAACGAATTCCCATAAGCCACACAGAGGAGATTGTATCGTTTTAGCGGTAGAGTACATTGAACGAGCCGGTTCCCGGTACGTCGGGTATAGAGCTTTTAACTATAAAATGTATTATTGGGTATTGAAGGTAACCAAGTTGATCAAAACCTCCATGTTTGCAGATCCGTTTCATATACCGAATCTGAATTTCCCGTGTCCGAGGCCGCGCGAGGCTGTTTACACCGACCCTGCGTCCTTGTCTGCACTGTGCAGCACATGGCGATCGAGCGGAGTAAACCGCCTACGCAGCAAGTGCCACCGCGTGATTGTTTTATTTTTCCTTCCGTCAATTCCATTCTGCTGTTCAATTAGTGACCAGAGCTTTTGGATGGTTCCAATCGACTGGCGGTCAATACGCTTTTGCTCTCAGACGGTGTTTCTCGCGGCACCGCCCGACGGGATCGCTTTTTCGGTGGCGCTTGTAAAATAGCCACGCATGACTACGATCACGTTTCCATTTAATTTCAAATCTTCCTCCTTTATTTCGCATTCACTATGAGCCAAATTACGGTTCTTTTTCTCTTTTTTTTATTACAGATGTATTTTTTCTTGCGGAAGCAAACAGGATAGATTTTCCGTTATGAGGTCACGAGGAGACAGATCCACGGCTCCAAGCTAAGGCCGAATAGAGGCAGTGAAAAAGAGGCAGCAGATGGTTCATAAGAACAGACCCAGGCAGAGGTCCAACAAAGTAAGCCTTTGCTATTAAAGAAATTGAACTTCTCGTGGCAGGAAAAAACCCCCCAAAAAAAACAGCTTTATTCAAACGCAGGTTTTGAATAAAGGGCCAGCTCAGAGTTCGGCCCCGCCTCCGTCCTCCGTCCTCCGTCCCCCTCCTCCGTCCTCCGTCCTCCGTCCACCTCCTCCCTCCTCCGTCCTCCGTCCCCCTCCTCCGTCCCCCTCCTCCGTCCTCCGTCCTCCGTCCCCCTCCTCCGTCCCCCTCCTCCCTACAGTCTGCCTCCCTCTTCTGCAGTCTCTCATTAGTTGAGATGACCACTTGCCACTGGTGTTTTTTTTTTTTTCCAAAGCCCAATGTGTACGTCTACTAAACAACCATAGAGAGGGACCTGTTTGAAGAAAGTGGCAATTTCCTATCGGAGCGCTGGTGTCGCGCCATATCCCCCCCCCCCCCCCACGGCACTGACAGACCCTGAGTCTAGACTGTGCTAATGGTTCCACATTTAACAAGCTCCTTCTCTCTCTCTCTCTCTCTCTCTCCCTCGCACAGCCTAGAGCTACAGAAATATATATAGACACATAAAGCGATGGTTTGCTCCAATGCAGCAGATTTTTTTTCTCACATTCCCCAGATTTTTGCCTCAAAACAATCATGTCCCCAAGCTCAGCGGGGTCATTGCTTCCAGCTCATGGCTTGGTTACTGCTCTGACGTGCATCGTCAGCTGTGAGACCTTGACATCGACAGGTGGGTGCCTTCACAAAATCATGTCCAGTCGGCTGAATTTAACCACGGGTCGGCTTCAGTCAAGGTGTGGAAACATCTGGAAGATGTTTCGATGGAGAGTCATTGCAGGCATCGGAGCTGAATTTGAAGTGTGATGGCAAATCAGCTGAAAAAATAAAAAAGCTTTTTTTTTTAAAGTTCATTTTTTGGGTTTGCTTTGTCATTCAAAAGTATTATTATTATAGTGTTAAATCATAATTCTTATATTATTGCTAAGGCTGCAACATAGACACATCCTATCCATTTTGGAAAAGGGGTAAGGGATGTAAATATATATCCAAACGAACTGTAAACACTTGTATGTTTGTGTACACATGTACATATGCTCTCTCTGATCATTGTCATCTCTCCGTTCTCTCGACTTTGATCTCTCTCTCCCCGACACACTCTTCCCTACATCGGGGCCACAATAATTGAAGATCAGCGTTCCAGTGAAAACCACTAATCAACACTAACCTTCATTTAAAATGTAATCTGATATTAACCGCACTCGCCCTTTCCGTAAATTGGATTTCACATCTGAAGGACAAGGGGGGGGGGGGGGTGGAGTCGGCGATTCGGGCAACTTCCATGTAGCAGTGTCCGACTTAAGAGTCAAAAAGTTCACAAAGAGTGTGGAGAGAACGGGGGGAAAAGAAGGGACACTGTTGTAATATCTCCTTTCTCCTGAGGCCTCTGCAATTATTTAAAGTCTTATCGTCATTGTGAAATACTGCAAATATTAAAGCAGTGACCGCCTCTCCCCGCCTCTCCGGTGTTTGGAAACGCTCCTCTCATCCCGTAGCGTTCCTCATTTTCAATGGCCATGAAAAATCATGCTCCAGTTCTCAATGTGAGGTTATGCAAAGTGCACACACTCATGCATCCACATATATATTATTTACCCCTGCGTACTAATGACCAATCGTGCACACACACACTCAGTCATGCGTACATGAAGTTATAGCACACACACACACACACACACACAAACACACACACACACATAAACACATACATCCCATCTCCAAAATTACTCATGTGAATTCATCGTGCCCATGAAGCGAGCGTATGCATTGTTTTTTCTGCGCGTTGCGAGTCTGCATCGCCTCGTAGACTGATTCGACACCACAAATAAAAAGGAATTGTCATTTGGGCTGTGAAGTCAGATTTACATGTCATGCGGGTCACGCTTTTTCTGACTCAACCCTCTGGAGTCACCGCATGTCAGATGATGCCTCAGGTTCAGAGAGGACAAATCAAAAGGTATAACTGCTTTAAAATGATTATATTCGTCATCGTAATCTTCCGATTTTTTGATATATTATTTAGTCCATGTCCTTTGAAGCTCTCCTGCACTTATGATGACATCTTCAAATGTATTTTAAACAGAATAGAAAGCCTCTGTTGTTGTTGTACAAGAAAAAACAACGTACGAAAGAGGTTCTGCTTCTGAAAAACAGAAAGACCAAAACCCAGAGGTATTTAGTTTTCAGTGACATACACAGAGAAGCAACACATCCTCTCATTAGAGAAACCTGACCTAGAAAATGTTCAGGATTTTTGATTCATTTTTCCTCATTCTAGTGATCAAAACTAGCTGACTAATCGACAACTGATTTCAACTCTCCCTTTTTTTTTATTAAACATTGTTTCAAATTAAAAACAGCAACTGTTGATGATCAGGTGAAGTGAAACAAACAGAGGGTTTACTGGGATTGAAAATGTCTTCCCCCGTGGAGCCACCACACACGCACACACACACACACACACACACACACACACACACACTTTACCCCGAGAACACACATCCTAATGGGCAAACACGGACACAAAGAAAGCACGACCCTGAACCTACCTCAGCAGGCCTTCGGAAAAATAGGACCACTGTCTGGAACGAGGTTAACAAGCGTCACCATGGCGATATGACCCGCGACAACTGATCAAACCATTAGACTTGCAAAGTCCTTACAAGCCGAATAATTGGCCGATCCATACTTCCCTCGCCCTGTATGAATCATTGATGCATATGAGCGCCCTGCGAGCTTAAGGCTCCCCGTGCGTAATGTCCTCTGTCTATTCCCGTCTTTTTCTTCTCCTTGATATAAAGGTTACAATTGCACCGAATGTACCGCAATTCCTGAAAGAGATCGGCTGTGCCCCTCGCTGCGAACCGTCCACTTATTCGCATGAAAAAAATGTGCAGACTCTCGAATCAAAACACTACTGTTCATTTTGGACTACCTCTCCAAATGTCTCAACTATGTCGAGATGCGATACATCTCTGAATGGATTACGGCGTAACGCTGGGGAGGTTCGTTGCCCGTTAGCGTGCGTTGAGTGTTGACTTTGTAGCAATGTTTCAGGTCTGAATGAGCAAGTTGACAACATGAGAATTCAATATCCGCCGGGCGCGCGTTCGCTCGGCCCTCGGGTCACGGGGAGCCCCAGTTTGATCACATTCCGGCCCAGTGCCTCTGCCTCCGTGTTTGAGTGTGTCTCTTAGTATCATCCTCTAATTGCCTCAGTCCTAGTTTGTCCTCGTATTGATATGCTCCCTCCTATGACCAATATCTGACCCCACTTCCATCTCACTCTCGTTGTCCTTTTGTTATGCTCCCCCTCCTCCTCCATTCCTTCCTTCTTACCCATCGGCCTGCATCCTCTCTATCCTGTTCCCTGTTCCCTTTTATCGCCGTTGGAATCAGGTGAATCCAGGTAACTCAAGAATTTAAGAGTCTGAGACATGTTAATGCTCATCGCCTGGGTTACATTGAATAGCCAGAAACTAAATCAGGAAGACGCGGTACGCGGCTGTGTATTGATTCAAGTGATGCCCTGGCAGTGTTTTCACTACCCAGAGTAGCCAGGCGATAAAAGTTTACCGTTCTCAGGCAGGCACTCACCCATTTACGGTGCCACCTCATGGCTGAGTCTTGAGTTTAATTATCCTATTTCACAGACGATCAGCTGTTACGGAACCCCTGTTAGTTTAGACTTTACTGACGTGCAAGAAATATGTTCAAAGTTCCAATCCTATGTCTTAACTAATGCATTTTGACACACAATGATGATCACAGGTTGATGGTTAAGGAAAAGGAAAATGTGAGGTATTTGACACAGAAAAAGAAAGTGTCTGCGCATCTATGTTTCTATGAAACTAAATTCGCCCCGCGTCCTGCTCTGCTCCGGAGCACACGTGGGCCGCATTGATATTCACAGCACAGCAGAGCAATATTCCGCTGATGTGGTGCGAGGCATGTTTCTCAGGTGTTTGCATAAAAAGGCTTAGTACTTCATCAATCAGCGGTGTGCTGTCTGGAGTGCAGGGGAATTCAGTGTACCCTTTAAGCATTTCAAATCCATGCAGCCATAATTCCTTAGTGGGTGTACAGGGTAAATCAGCTGTGAGCCTCCATCCCTTCCCCATTCATCATGTGCCATATTATCACATACGCTCCTCCCACGTGCCTTTGTTTTTGACATTGTGTCTCACCGTGACGGACAGGGGCTTTGAGATGACTTATATTACCTCCCGGCCCTATACACACACACACACCTCATAATAAATACATTATCTTAGCATTAGCCCGCGTGGCTACGAGCCTTCCGAATCAATTACCCGGGAGGCTAGCTCGGAAGCTATAGGCAGGCGGCCGAAGAGTGGCCGCGGCGTCCGATTCCCCTCCCTCCTTGAGAAGGGGAAATCATGAAGGTAGTTAATCAAAAGTTCATTAGCATACAGGGCCTCGCTCAGTCCACCCCTTATACCCCTGCTCATAATAGACACTTAAGCGTGGCCACGTGAGGCGAATAACAAGTCTGCACCACTTCTGGTTAGTGGCCTTTGAATTACGCGACTGCATCGTCCCGTATGTGCCCGAATGAGTTTTCTGACCCCAGGACCCGGAAAAAAAAACAAAAAAAACGATCCAATGCACTAAGAACAAGAGTGTTCAAGAAAAAAGAAAAAGAAGAAAACACTTAAGAGTTTGATGCTGACAGGAATATTGACACTGATATTTTGAATATTTTGAACTGTGCGGATCTTTCACTAAGGATTCACTCAGTATTTGCATGAACAGCGTGACCTCTACCAACAAACAGGCCAGCTCAGAATACCCACATCATAGTTCTTACACCATATGCAAATTCCTTTTGTGCCAGTTCACGTTCCTGCGTCAAAACAAACAAACAAAAATGTATGTGGGGATTTTCATTTGCAACGTTTGGCCATTTGCATGCCGCAAGATGTTGCAAAAGGAAAATCATTTCCGTGAGGTTCAATCAACCCAGTGCAATCGTAGGGCTATTAGTGTGGTGATAAAAGTTGTAATGATGAGTCCATGGATTTTCTCAAGTCTCCTGACATAGCCAGCCTCCTCCATCGAGAGCCACCGTAGCATCTGTGCTATATGTATGGTGGAGGAACCGGCTTTTATTGCACATTTATTTTCTAAGTAGCTAAATTCTTCCCTATTCATCTGAAGCTGGATTCCATAAAACAATGTAATGCATTTAGTCCGCTGCTGCTTTTCTAATGCGGAGTCGTGGGAAGAAAAGTGCCTCACGTGCTCGCAGGCAGACTACTTACATGCGCCCTGTTTCACACTCATTTGTTATTTTTTATTTTTGGTCCACCAACCACCCACTTTTCCTGCTCGCCACCAAGCAGCTCCTCTGGAGCATGGCTAGCATCATCCGCTGTTATTTGCTCTCGGCCCTTGGCAAGTGGGCAAGCGAGCTGGCTGCTACCAGCCCAGTGTTTGTCTCTGTGAGATTTATAGCCCATGAAACGGTCATTCATGTCTAGAGAGTCATGAATTCAGTTCAATGCTCTGGTTGGTTGATTAATAGCTATAAATTGTTTTGTGTATGTGTCAGTTTTTATATCCATGTAAATACATGGACATGCATGAGTACACATTGTAACAATATCTCAATATTTGAGATACCTCTTATACACCGTTATGGATGAATAGGAATAACTTTAAACTTTAAGTAGACGGCAGCTTTTTTTTTATGTTTTTTTAATTTAACAACAATGGGAAATTGGAGATCTCCATTTCATTCAGTGAAATGAATAAATCATGCAGTTTATTTTGGTATAATCAACGTCGGCGGAGCTATCTGTCTCTCCTTGCTCGTCTGTATTCGGTCGTTTGATTGGCAGCCGATCCGCGACTCCGCCTCCCCGACTCCCAGGCCCCAAATGGCCAGTCGGACAAATTACATCCTTTTGACCCGGCTGTCAATCAGACACTCGGCGGACAGGATCCCCCGGGGGCGTGTTTCTGTGCGCGGGTTTGAAATTAAGAGCGAGACGGTCTCCGACGTAATGGCCCCGTGGATTCCGCTGACCCACACAGGAACATGCACACAGTTATAATCGGGTAGGTGATGTGAAACGTGACACCGGGCGCATTTAAACTGGTGAAAAACAGTACACTCCTAACTTATAAATGACCTTCCACTGGTTTTTTATAATGACATAACTGATGAGAGGAGTCAATGTTTTCACGGCGGTTTATGTTTCTAATCAGCAGAGAGAGAGACGGAGACAGTAGGTGGCTCCGGTTACTAATTTGACTGCATTTTATGAATCAAAGACACAAGTATGCGGACACGGACACACACACGTATTGTACACACAGTCCATTCAGTCCCCTTGGAAGTAATAACAGACTGTGCTGATATGGCGCTTCCTAATTCACTCTCTTGAAGGGGATTTGCAGGAGGCCTTTATTCTTTAAAGGCCAAGGGAAACCTCATTTAGCCTGATATTCAGTAGGACGAAGAGTATTGGGGGGGGGGGGGGGGGAGACTAGGAAATGGTCATCCAAAAGATCAACACCGGCAAAAGAGGGAGACCAGACCTCCACCCTGCCCAGCGCCGTAGGAAAGAAATAGAATGCGAGTAGCCGCTTTATTCAGTAGTGTAGAACCTGAAAAACCTGATCTGCACAGTTGGAGAAAATCAAGGCAAGAGTGACTGCAACATATATAGTGCCGTTGAAATAAGAACAGGAAGAAAAATGAGCGGGAAAAAAAAAAAGAGAATGAGACCGAAATGGTCAAATCCCATTGGTACTGTTGATCTGTGGCTGTAACTCTCTCTCTCTCTCTCTCGCTCTCTCTCGCTCTCTCTCGCGTGTGTGTGTGGGTGATGTGTAGTGGTTTGCAGAATGTTGATGGATTGATCAGTTGTATTTTTCCTCCCTCTATTCCCCGTGGGCTACACATGTAAGAACAATGGCCTTTTCTACTATAATGGGCTTTTACCTAGAGGGACCACTTTCTCACTTACACAGTGTGTGTGTGTGTGTGTGTGTGTGTGTGTGTGTGTGTGTGTGTGTGTGTGTGTGTGTGTGTGTGTGTGTGTGTGTGTGTGTGTGTGTGTGTGTGTGTGTGTGTGTGTGTGTGTGTGTGTGTGTGTGTGTGTGTGTGTGTGTGTGTGTGCGTGAGTTAAATACCTCATGCACTTTTGCTCACATCAAAATCTTATCAAACCTAGTTTGACACGTAGTTAACGATCTTGATTAATTAACGTAAATGTATAAAACAATGCGAAAAAGGAACAGTTCGCTTCATTTGAGCCTTTTACACAATCATCGATTTTAAACTGTTTAACCTTTTATGGGCTTAGTGTTGAATCCAGTAGACTTAACATGTTCCTGGCTACATGAACACACCAAATAGTACTTGTCTTTCTTGTGTGTGTGTGTGTGTGTGTGTGTGTGTGTGTGTGTGTGTGTGTGTGTGTGTGTGTGTGTGTGTGTGTGTGTGTGTGTGTGTGTGTGTGTGTGTGTGTGTGTGTGTGTGTGTGTGTGTGTGTGTGTGTGTGTGTGTGTGTGTGTGTGTGTGCTGTACAGTACTCCTGCCTCTTTGTTCCCCTGTCGCTCTGTGTCTAGTTTAATTGCAGGCCTGTGAGGGGGAATCGATTTGAGCAACAAGATAACTAAGTTATCAAACTGTTTCATTGACTGGCTGTCCCTTCTCTCTCTATCTTTTTGCCTCCTCCCCGTTCTGTTTCCCATTTTACTCCCCCACCCCCCCCCCCCCATGCCTCTTTATCCCTCTCTACTCCTCTGATTTCTTCCCTATATCCCCCCCCCCACAACAGGCCGACAGACCTGTCCGCCAGAGAAGTTTGATTGCGGAGGGGCCTCCAACAAATGCGTTTCGTTGTCATGGCGATGCGACGGAGAGAGGGACTGCGAGAACGGTGCAGACGAGGAGCAGTGCGCTGCAGGTAAGCTTGTATATATATATATATGGGATGGAGGGAGGGGAGGGGGAGTGAATGGAATAACATGATCTGAAAAGGTTACAGATGAATAGTCACACGAGTTGAATAGAAGAACCTCTTGAATGGGAGAATGAAGTCCAGTTGTCGATGGATAACACTGACCTGGATGACTGAGAATCCCCACACACAGTTTTTATATGAACCCCCTCTCCAACTGGGTGTTTGCTGCAGAGGATGAATGAACTGTTTTGCTCTATGAATTAAATAATCACCAGTTAATCCCGTGTTCTCCGAGCAGACTGCTGTTTGTTCACCGCTTGTCCTCCATGTGATTAATACAGAACACAAATAATAACGATCGTCGGTGTTTTCCTACCTCCTCAGCTGAACATGACTGAACTTGTCCTAGGTTTTGTAATGATTAGCTTTCGATTGCTCTTATATTTTTTGTTTTTTTAGAAAGATTCAAATTCAATCTGAGTTAGTATCACACTGAATATATATTTGTACTGTGAAGCAGTTCGTTTCTTGCCTCTACCATTAAAAAAGTGTTCAATAAGACAAGAATAGCGAATGTGTGATAAAATGGAAAACCAAAAGGTGAAAAAACAAGGGGGGAAAACTACTTGGAAAAACAAAAAAAGTTCCATTTGAGAATATTTCTAGAGATGTAGTTTTGAGGCAATGCTTTTTTCAGCAGCAATGTTCCTGGATGTGTTTTGACAGATTTTTCAGACCCCGGGGCGAAGTTAAACCCTAAATTTAGATGTAAAATAATAAATAATTGAAAGCCCAAACTGGCAGAATGTTCCTTTTCACCCCAATATCAGATATGCAGAGCAAGCGTAGAAGTTTTTGTTTTTTTCCATATACATTCTAGTCTGTCACCTAGATTGTTGCGCAACTTTTACTCAACTGCCAAAAAGAGAAATGATTCATCTCTTAATTTATATATATATATATATATATATATATATATATATATATATATATATTTTAATTTTTTTTCTGTGTTTATGTCTAGAGGTGTCAAACATGATCTGTTTTTCCATTCCGACAATCCCTTCTCCTGGTTGTTGCTTAATGAGCTGGAAATGGGGGGGGGGGGGGGGAAAGCAGGTCACTCCGAAGCCTTGGAGAGTTGGAAGAGAAGAGGAATTATTACAGTTATTAATCTAGTTTGTCTCATAGTATGTTTACATAGTTGGGTGTTCAAAGTCCCACACACACACCATGTCAAACGGTGCTACAGTATATATATATATATACTTCTGCTGTCAGACACAGAAACATGACTGTATAAAGAAAAAAAACACATTTCAAATGCAGTACTTTTTTTTTTTTTCATGTAATCAATACCTCTCAACGAGATTACTGTGTTTTAAAGAAGGATCACACAACATGTGTCTGTCTTCTGCAAGGCTGGCTGTCAACGCATTCAGTGTTTGGCCGAGCAAGACATCATCAAAAGGCACATTGACGTAGCCGCTGAGCAGCATTATAGAAAAAGCCACAGGCGTACACACACACACACACACACACATTACTCAAATCAGCCTCGGCACCATCACACTTTTGTATAATTACGTGCGGTACACATGCACTTCTGTCA
Source organism: Scophthalmus maximus (assembly GCF_022379125.1). NCBI lineage: Eukaryota > Metazoa > Chordata > Actinopteri > Pleuronectiformes > Scophthalmidae > Scophthalmus > Scophthalmus maximus. The sequence goes on from NC_061527.1 coordinate 5,796,391, forward strand.
CATTACCCGTTCTACGTCCTCACAGCAGGTGGCAAAGCTGTAAAAATGGCATTGATTCCCATCAGGCGTAAAACATCTGGCCTGCAGCATTATCGATTTCAAACCTGTGACCGACACACACACACACACACACACACACACACACACGCACACTCACACGCACACTCAGCAATTTCTTGACGTGTATAGATTGCATGTCATATATGCCCTTTGCTATCTGACATAGAAAAAAAAAACCACACTTAAAATTCATATATACAGTGAATTTCTGGACAAACATCTACGTGGGCGTCGATTCAGACTTTCACAGTGATTGCATTTTTGCGGACTGGGAGTGACGTCACTCTTAAGGGGAGAGCGGATGGTCTTCACTAGTTTTTATGCGTACGGTATGTGTACAGTGCATCCGATGCGTCTGTTTCCACAATGTTGCCGTCATCCCTCAGGCACTGTGACATCTTGCATATTCTCATGCTGAATGTGACGCACAAAATGCATGTATGCACAGTGCACATGCATGTATAATTTCTTCAGACACACATGCGTGTACGGTTGCCACTGGGTACTGTTAAACTCTGTCAGATGAGATAATAAGTGAAACTGCCATTTTTTTAATTACCTTCAACAGTTGCAGAGGGAATCTCGATGAAATCAGAGTGGCACTCAGTAGACCAGACTCCTTATGAGACCACGTCTAAATCCGCTATATCTGGATCTTTGATTGGATCCGCACCAAATTGCTAATGCGCATTAAATATCAGACCCCTAAATATGTCTGTCAAGATCCAAAATGCCTTTCAATCCCTTTCAATACATCCCGAAAAAAAAATCCACACAAACGCACGCACATGCCGTTCATTTCAAATCAAACCATGAAAGTATCGGAGGACGACGTACAAGAGTTGTATTGTCAGCACACTGGCATCGTCCGTCCGTCCATCCATCCATCATCCGTGGTGAAATCCTAGTGTGCACAGTTTCTTTTCACAGAAATCCGCTCAAGGTGATCGGCATAACAACTGCGGAACATCCTGCCCAACAGTAGACACCTCTTGAAGGGGTTCCAGTTTTGACCGTCAGAGAGTTAACTTATTGCTTCACGTAGTGATGCAAACTCAATTTCTCACAAATTTCAAGAGGACTATCCAACTTTTCTTGACATGTGGTCGACACTTGACACTCTGATAGTGTCTCCGTGCGCCTGCCTTGGCCCGCCACTCGTCTCCGTTCTGTCTGTCAGTTGTTTGCCTGAACACGCAGTGATGACATTAGGGAGTTTGTGGCCAAATGGAAACAACAGTGGCCGTTGATTGAGTAACCGGAGCCACCTACTGTCTCCGTCTCTCTCTCTGCTGATTAGAAACATAAACCGCCGTGAAAACATTGACTCCTCTCATCTTTTCCCCCCTGCACTTCTTTATTCTCTTTTAATTCCCGGGTATTGACTCCTGGAGCAATTAGAGACCACGTGTTCTGACCGTCGCCTTTCATCTGCCTGACCCGCGTGAGCCTCCGACCCTTATTGCCGCGGAAAAATAAAGTGGATAATACAGTTCTGACATATTTCATCGGGCTTTTGATGATAATTGATTTCCTGCCTTGGGCTTTGAGTGTGTGCACGCACGTGTGTGTGTCTGTGTGTGTGTGTGTGTGTGTCTGTGTGCGTGTCTGTGTGGGAGTCCTGCTGTTATAATAACCTGAAGAGAGCAGCTTTTGATCCATCATTTAAATATGAAGGTGGCAGTGATGAATGTTAAGAAGTGCATGGAGGGGGGCCGGTGTTATCTGAGCTCGCACATGAGAGTCCACTTCAGCAGACACGCGCATCGCATCCATTCCCCTTACATCAAAGATCAAGGGAATTTTCAACTGTACACATTGGCATTGATAAACTGACGGAGATGTGCATTTCTACTTACTAAGAAGAAAAGATAACGGTGACTATGTCCAACAAGAAGTAGCCATTCAACCACAACGAACAACTTCCACTACTACTTCCACTTATCATTTTCAGACTTTATTTCTTTTTTACACGGGCCAGTTGTCTTTCATGAATATAGTTGACTGAGTGATGAACCCTCCTGCAGACTGTCGAACCAGATAGCACAAAGTTTGTACTCAGATTTCTTTTGGGAGTGTTTCAATTTCGGACACATTCTGTAAAACGGCATCAAATTATCTGTGAATACTTCTCTCAATTCTCATGCAGTATTTATTTGTTTAATTTTAACCATCATTAATTTGTATTGACACCTCTGCTATATTATGCATATGGTTCTTTTCATTCATTTTCTTCTGTTTTCCCCTTTGAACAAAATGAACTGGCTTTCTTTCTCAAATATATCCATCCAACAATTTTCACACCAAATGAATTGGATGAGCTAAACAAACAATGACAAGTGTCATTCAAAAAATCCCCATCGTTGAGTTCACACCGATGAAGCACAATGCTGAGACGCAGACGAAGGGGAAGAGAGCGATGCAAATCTTTTTTTGCAAATGAGAAACAAACATTCCGTCGCCGCGTGGATACAGAAGAAGACGATAGATCGGGGGCGTATTAATCCAACGTCTTCCTCTCCTCCTCCTCCGCTCTGCGTATTTATTAAAAACAGAGGAGGGCATGAAGATGAGTCAGACCGGCGCTCCGTTTGCACAGCGTAAAAACCTAATCAGGCCGACGCAGTTACATTTATTATTTTGTTAAATTGGTTCTCGGTGTTACACAGACAGAGAGAGAGAGAGAGAGATATAAAAACAAATTGAGTATTGTACGTGCAGATCGCCGAGCGCAGGCTTTGTAACAGAGCGGCCTGATGGCGGTTGATAGTGGAAAAAAAAACTGTGTGAATAGCTGCTGCCAGACTGGCTGTTGTTGCCGCGACGCTCAGCGCCGTTCAGGGTTCATCAGCGATGGGCCGACACAGTCGCCAGTGTCTTTTGTAGGATAGAAGAAATAGTGAGCAACACAAAGAGATATGCAGGTTTTATTTCATCAGTTTTGAGTTTGGCATCTCGATGAATGTTTCATAAAGAATATAAAGGCGTGTCGAGAGTTTGTATATGTAATACTGGGCCTGTCACGTTTTGCGGGAAGCAGGACCCAAATGCAGAGGTGGCGAAAAAAAATGATATTTCATGATAAAAGAGAACAGTCTTACAACGTCTCAAATAAACAAAAACTGAATTCAACTAAAGGTGTCCACGAGAGGGGGAACAGAAGCAATGTTCTGGGAGCACTGGGGGGGAAAAAATCACAGGAACCGACTCCACGGGAAACGACTGGGGGAAAACAACAGGAACAATACCATACAACACAGGGACCAAGAAACCAATACACAAGGAAAAAGCACAACAAGGGAACAACCAAATCAAAATCCACTGTCCATGAATAACACTTCCAATAAGACTTCCAAGAGTCAACAAATAAGTCATGGGGCAGACCCATGACCGTGCCACCCCTTCGAGAATATACTTCCTATTTGGGAAAATGCCGTCCTCCCCCTCTCCTCCTCTGCCCATGTATCTCTCTCTCGGGGGCAGCTACGATTGGAGAACAGCAAACGTTAATTAGGGAGGCTAATTGAGCATATCCGAATGTTGAATAAAACATGGATCCGGGAAGAGAGGTTCTTCATCACGTTTTGGAGGAGGCCTCTGAAGAAAGTTTACGAGCCCTTAATTTATGCTAATATGAGATCGTGTTTCATTCAGGCACACGTCCAAAACTAGATGTGTGTGTGTGTGCGCGTGCTTCTGGGTGTGTGCGTGCGTGTGTGTGTGTGTAGGTCAAACATCATTTTGCATGTTTGGGTAGAGGGGGGTTGTTCTCATAAAGGATGGCCTCCCATTTTCTCCGCTCGGTGCAAAATTTTCCTGAGCGACGATTTAACAACAAAACCATTGCAAAATTGTATTTTACCTGCTCACCAATCGAAGCTTGTAATTTCAACAAATCGGGCTGTGCAAATTAATACAGTGCATGTAAATTAACAACAGGCGGATTAAGTGATCCCCCCCCCCTTTACCCCTCGATGCATCACAAATGCCTGTTTATAGAAACAGAAATGTGTGTCAGGGATGGAATAAGAATTCAATTGAGTACATGGAATTTTCTAAATGCAAGGGAACAAATCTCCAAAAGACATTCATGGGTGTTTGGGGTTTGTGTCAGAACCTGGCAGATGAAGGAAGAGGGGGAAAAAAAATGTCAACATGAAATGCTTTTGGGCTCCTTTTCTCGCTCCGTCTTTGTTTTATACGACTCTGGATCCAGTCGGTTGTGTTTCTCCCTCTCTCCGCAATGTCAGCGCTCGCCCCACCGACGCTTTCAGCACCTTGTGGGTGAGGACAGAAAAAGGGGGGGGGGACGGGGACGCAAACAAACAGACAGACAGACAGACAGACAGACAGACAATAGTCAGAGAGGCTCCTGCAGGCCCCCCGGGGACCTGTTGCTCTTTTCGCATCAGCCTGCGCCGTTGTGTTACATCACAGCAAGCTGCTGCTGGATCGATGCCCATGTTAGCTGGTGTTTTATGACGGGGCAGAGAAGGGACGGAGGAGTGGGAGGCCGTGTGTGTGTGTGTGTGTGTGTGTGTGTGTGTGTGTGTGTGTGTGTGTGTGTGTGTGTGTGTGTGTGTGTGTGTGTGTGTGTGTGTGTGTGTGTGTGTGCGTGTGCGCGCTCTGGTGGCGGAGGGATGAAGCAGAGGAAGGGGGGGGGGGTGAACACTAGAACACAGTGGCGTGTCTAAAGTGTTTGTACGTGATGATGCAAGTTTGGCCGGGGAGCTCAAGTGCACGCCACATCAAGGAAACACACCGAGTGAACACGGTGTGAGACAAAGTGTCCACACACACACACACACGCGCACACACACACACACGCACACTTGCGAGAGTCAACTTCTTTAGTCCAGCTCTCGCTGTAGGCTACGACGGATGAGACCTATTCCATTATTTGATAAAGGATCACAGAGGACGAATGAGTGTCCGTCCGCATAAAAAAAAAAAAAGAAATACAGTAGGCAGTGTGGTGAGTGCATGTGTGTGAGTGTGTGGATATTTGTGTGTATATGATGAATGTGTGCATGGTCATACGGAGTGTGCGCTTGCATTGTTGCGCTGGTGTCTCTCCCTCGTTCATCTCGCTTCGCCCACGTTTTCCCACCAGAAGAGGTGACGGCGCGCAGACGCGGAATAGTAGCCCCTTGTCTCAGAGTTCCTTTCCCATTACTCTCCCCTTCATTTATAATCCGCCGACTGCTCCCACTGGGTGCGTGGGTGTAATGCAATGGAGTGCCGGCGCGCACAAACAGGCTCGCTGTGCACCCAGAGGCAAGTGCCGCCGACTGACTTCGCACTCGAGCGCGGGGCCGTTTCCTTCGACGGCTTCTAAGAGCATCGCTCGTTCCATCAGTCGCCCCCGACCTCGTGTCCCCCCCCCCCCCCCCCCCCCCCCCGCAGAGTACGCACCACTCGCATACGTCCACTATGACGCGGAGATCACAGCGAGGGAAGGGGAAGGGTCCGTCGCTGCCTCCCTGGACAGGGACCTAAAGACCACGCAAGCAGGCAATGCATCTTTTACACGGAATCCGTCTTTAATGTCTCTGAAGAGCCGCGACAGATCAGAATGCATTCCACTTTCCTCTCATAGTGTCGGGATATTTTTAAAAAAAACAACTGAAAGGTTCTTTGTTTAACTAGTGAAGATGCTGTGAATATTTGGTTTGGCTCATTTTTTTATTGACAGGTTGCAATGATTTACCTGGGGAAAAAAAGCAATTCAAAGCTCGTAAACCTTGAACCGTGACGCCTGATCTGAGAAACCCCGGTTTCTATCCAGCTGTGGCTTGTCCGTGTTTTGGTTCCAGTTGCAACTTCCGACTCGGAGGTCGGTAATTCCGGTATAACGGAACGCACCAAAAGTGTTTTTTTCGGCAGATGTAAGGCTTTGTATGCTCAGGCCATGTGTGTTTTAAGGGTGCATGTGTACTCATCTCAATCTTCTTTACATTTCTATCCACACCCTTTTTCTTTAGCGAGAAAGAGTTGCAATTAATCTGTCACGTTGAGACACTTGCAACTCGTAGATGAGCTAATTTTTTTCCTTTCAAGAAAGACCAATATAATGTTTCAACACACTGTAATATGGCAAAGGGAACGTTTAGCCGTGGTGAGGAGCGATTGTGCACATGAAAAAGACCGCGCCTGTCACGATGAGTCCGTCTCAAATGTTAATTGTGTCGTTATCATGCAGCACCCATGGTAAAACGCGGGATTGTGTATTTATCGCGGAGATGTAATCATCACACTTAATCTCAATGACCGATTTTTAATGTATTCATAGATTTACCACTAGACAATTATCCGAGGGGGAATGCAATTATTTTCTAGACAGGCACACAAGTGTGTGTGTGTGTGTGTGTGTGTGTGTGTGTGTGTGTGTGTGTGTGTGCGATAAGATTCAGCACTGTGTGTTCGGTGTGTATGCAGTGAGGGCCATGTCACATTTTACATGTAATGGCTTAAATCTTATGAAATATGAATTGATGAAATGTGAAGGCATCCACAGTGCACGTTATGTCAATACACACACCCACGTGCACATAGAGGCGCACAAGGACATCCATCACACCTCACCTGCACACACACACACACACACACACACACACACACACACACAGAAACATTCAATCCCCTATGATTGCAGTTAATATTAACTGCTGTCAGATGGCACCATGATTGAGCTATTGAAATATCCTGTTCTACCCAGTGCACCATCCTTCTTGGTGGGGTTGTATTTTCAGTGTACGTGTAAAGTCCCATCTCATCATGAGGTTGGTTTTGAGAAAGTATTTCCCTGGCGTACACCAATCCAGTTGCATAAAGTTTGTATCTAAAATATTTTCCCTTCATCTAAGCTGCCATTTCACTTGGATTTTTTTAATTTACTGATGCAGATATTTTTCAATTAAAGATCAATTTGTGCCCATTTTTTATATATTTAGACTTTGATATGTAAAATATCATGTAGAGAGAAATGATGAAAATGAGACACTGGGTTTTTTCTCTTAACAAATTTCATCACAGATTATTCAATCAAAATTTCACTCCCTCAAGAATTTTTGTGCATTGCCGGCTAAAGTGCAATTTTATTGAAAACCAAGTTACACTCAACAACATTTGAGAGACAAACGGATGAAAGTGAGCGGTCTGCTGCATCAGCGGGCGTTGGTTTGAATCCCCGAGGACATGGCTTTGTTCCATTAAGAGGAGTTGGAGGGATTTCACTGAGAAAGAAATCCTGCATAATGTGGTTTAAGCGGAGTACAGTGTCCCAGTGTAACACATTTGTGCCTTTAATGAATGCGCAGTGCACGCCGTCGTCAGTGGCACTGTCCTGTATTGTGCTTCCTTGTTTGGTTTTTCCCACCAAAAGAGATGACTGACATGTTCGATTCCCACCAACACTCCAAACGTGTCCCGTCAGCTCTGCGCCTTGTAAACCCCGTTTGGACAGGCTGTTGAAAAGTGGAGGGGGGAAAAAAGAAAATTCCGAAGCTGCCTTCTGTTTGTCAGTCGGTGATGAATCTATTTTGAATTCAATCTCCTCTCACTGTCTATCCGTCTATTCCGATAGGAGGAGAGGATCACTTTTATGTTAGAGCAACTCAAAGAGCGGAGTGGCTCGGGGCCCGTCTGTCTGCTGGTGTGTGTGTGTGTGTGTGTTTGTGTGTGTGTGTGTGTGTGTGTGTGTGTGTGTGTGTGTGTGTGTGTGTGCGTGTGCGTGCGTGTGTGTGTAGCGTCAATGCTTCAAATGTCTGATGTAGCCAAAGCACTGATGAACACTTTGTGAGAGCCCAGGAGAGGGACTGCATGTCAACTTGTCTGTGTCACACACACACGCGCGCGCACACACACACACACACACACATCCCGAATGTAATGCATCAAAAGCATAATCTAAAACTGCCTCTCCTCCCTCTTGTCCTCGCCCACTTCCTCCCAACCCACTCCTCAGTGTTACGACTCCGACTAAGTGGCAGGTTAACATTCCCACACCTGTGAAACACAACGTTTCAGTTGCAGACTCTGCAGACGCTCTGCTTCCTTTGACAGTTTGCTGCTTTAACGGTGGCAAGGGGTAATGGTGCTTGTTATATAGCAAATGCCACATTTGGAAACTGCCAGAGTGCAAGAAAATGATGTGAAAGCTGTGACTTTATTAAATCAGTTTTTTTTTTTTTCCCCCGGTGATATTTTCATGCAGTCAAAAGAAAAAAAGAAATGGCACCCTGTAATTTTGTTTCATGTCGGGCCTAAAAAAGGGATGTTTGACTTTACCGTGAAGACTTCATTTCCTCTTGAGCACTGCGGACGCCTAATGGGGTGGAGTTGGTCAGCTGGACGGAGAGTTGGCTGATGCCGCTTTGCACCATTGGTTTCAATTTTGTCAGTTGTCACATGTGCATGAAGAGGATTATCTTCCACTGACCAAAATGACACAAAATGACTATAATTTGGACAGATATGGTGAGTATTTAATGCATCGCTGGCGCTGCTGCAGGCCCTCTTCTATTTGCTATAACAGTACAGGAGGATTTACTTGTTGTTGTTGAAAATGGCATTTAGTTCGTTCGGATTAAAAATAGCATTTTTCTTTCTTGGATCGTGACATTTTGCCTTTGTTTTGGTATTTTAGGGGGCGGGGGGGGGATCCTGTTGTCTTAGGTTAGCTATTCGCTCGAGAATGCGGTGGGTAAGGCGACAGGTCACGCAACAACACCGGTCTTAAGTCACCTCTGAACCAGCAGAGCTACTGGAATCTTCTCCGTCGGGTGCCCAGTCCATGCGCCATGTGTCTTTGCAGGAGCACTGGGAACTCCTGATGAAAATGTGCACTGAAGGGGTGGACATGATTTGGGCTGGAAATAATGAATAAGTGAACAGTAACGTTTCCTCTTCTTCTTTACATTTTAACTTCATCAATCCTCAAAAATATACAGTAGATCGTGTATCTGACAGTACAAGGCATGCTTGACTGAACTCAGATTTTAATTTTTCTATTGAAGCTCCTCTCCAGTGAAAGATGAGGCGTACTTATTTTTTTTTTTTTCCATAGAGTAGATGAACATGCTGCGTGTGTAGTGTACGGCCCGGTGAGGCCTAGTCTCCAGCGCAATGCCTGCAGGTGCAGACTTTTGAGTTTGCGTGCAAGTTCGATTTTGCACGTTCCACTTTGCACGTTCCACTTTGCACGTTCCACTTTACCTTGTGAAGGTTGAGGTTTTATTTCCACCCCTGGTTGTTGGGAGCTAATCTGTGATCGTCAGCTTGCTTTTCCGCCAGAGCACTTGGTGAACTGAGGATTGTAGACAAGCCTGCGCACACATGCTACCACATCATGGCCCAGTGGCTGACATGTTAGACCGGCGCCTGATTGGATTCCACGCTCCAGAAACATTAAACCCAGTGACTCATAGACAAAGGTTGAAGGTGTGTGTGTGTGTGTGTGTGTGCGTGTCTATATGTAATATATGTGTATATGTGTTTGGGAGCATATCAAAGAGTGTGCACCACAAAGTGTTTACCGGTTTCAGTATGTCTTGGTAGAGATTACATAGATTTTCCTCCGTGTGTGTGTGTGTGTGCGTGCGTGTGCGTGTGTGTGCACTTGCTCTATAGACTATTGCATGCTGGAAGGGAGTTCAATTGTCCTTCAGATCAAGGTCAATGAGCTGTGGCCTATCTCTCTGCTCCATCTATTAGCTGTCCAGTTGAGGGTCTGGGGATGGATGGATAGAAAGCTCGAGTTAAACACAGTCACCTACGGGTGGACAAGGTTAATGTCCAGATGAAATCATTTACAGATTACTGATTACCTACTTAAAATTGTAATTGGTAGAATAAACCTTTGGATGGATGTTTAATTACTGTAACTGTCAAGGACCTATACCGTCACACAATCTGATCACTTTCAAGTCTCTTTTTTTATTCATTCCATCTTTTTTTCTGCAAAATCCTGCAGAGGGTGGAACTTTGCTATCTACTAGTGCAGTGCCTGTTCAAAACGTGCCTATTCAAGGGCCCCTCATTTCCAAATAGGCGTGTTAGTGGCGTTATCTGACATAACCAAATGCGCAAGCGCCTGAAGCCTGTATTCTCTGGAATGACCAGCAGAGGACGACTCCACAAAAAAAGTCTATGAGAAAAATGACTCCACTCCTCAATTGATTTGTAACATGAGTAAACATTTTCCTGAGGCGTTTATGGCCTGAATCGCTCGCCTCCTCCAATACAACACCATGTTCACGTCTCATTTAAAGTTAATAGAGACGATAAAGCGCCGCATGCGTTGGAGCGGGGATATAGCCTGATTGACAGCTGGTACCGTCCAATCGGTGCATGTTTTACAGGTGTGGGTGGGCACACGCGTCTCCTTCGTCTAGTTCCAAAAAACCAAGATGGCGCCTTTGAAAACGCTAAACTCGAGGCTTCAAAACGGCAGTAAACAAATCAATGGATGATGTCACAGTGGGTTGCCACTTGGCTTATTCATAGATTATTAATATTGAAGGTATCACGTGTCCAAATCGCACCGATCTGGACACTGCCCAACCCATGGTCCTTTAGAAAGTACGCACGCCGAGTGTGAAGCCGATACGATGAGCAGTTCGAACCACACAGAGAGACGGACTGGTCGCTTTATAGTTAAACTGAGCTGAAAGTAGGATTTCTGAGCCATCTGTCACACGTAACAAATGTCAGTAAATGTTGGATAGTGAATGTCATTGTGACATATTGCTAACAGTCACCACATCGGCTGACTCTAATCCCATCTTACCTAACGTGATTCCGGTCACATCTGACCATCTATCCTCCGTATCCGCGGTAAAATCACCTCGCCCGTTGTTCACGCTGATGGATCCTTACGGGTGGGAAAGGACATTTGCTGCTCTCACACCCACCAGGCCGTGTGTCCCTCTGAGCACCTCTATCCTCTCCAATCTCCTCTCTCTCCGTTTTGCTAGAATTGGTTTTGCTCTGTTAGCTGAAAGGGCCTCGTCTCCGCCGCCCCCATCGACCCCCGCGCTCCTCTTGACAT